>NW_020191361.1:0-247120 GCF_002263795.3 Bos taurus
CGTGATCAGTGCATGATCAGTCCCGTGATCAGTGCATGATCTGTCACATGTCCAGTGTATGATATCCACGTGATCACTTCTTACTCAGTCATGTGATCATTGCATGATAGCCAAGTTATCATTGCCTTATCAGCCACGTGATCAGTGTTAGATTGGCCTGTGATCAGTGCATGAATATTTAGGTGATCAATGTATGATTAGCCCCATGATCAGTGCATGATAGCCACTTGATCAGTGCATGATCAGTCACGTGATCATGGCTTGGGGAGTCATGTGAGCAGTGCATGATAGCCTCGTGATTAGTGCATAATCAGTCACGTGATCAGTGCATGATCAGCCACGTGATCAGTGCATGATATCCACGTGATCAGTGCATGATCAGTCAGATGATCATGGCATGCTCAGACATGTGATCAGTGCATTATAGCTACTCGATCAGGGAATAATCAGTCATGGGATCAGTGCCTGATCAGCCACGTGATCAGTGCATGATAGCCACGTAATCAGTGCATGAACAGGTATGAATCAGTTCAATGTGCAATCACGTGATTAGTTGTGGGCTTGACGCACAATTATGAACTCAGGTGATCAGTGCCATGATCAGTCAACGTGATCAGTGCATGCGAAGTCACGTATCAGTGTGATATCAGCCATCAGTGCTGATAGCCATGATCAGTGCATGATCAGTTCGTGATCAGTGCATGAATCAGAGTGAAGAGTGCATGAACAGTCACATGATCAGTTTATGATAGCCAGGTTATCATGCATGATCAGCCGTGATCAGTGCATAATCAGACACGTGATGAGTGCATGCACAGTCACATGATCAGTGCATGATCAGGCAGGTGATCAGTGCGTGATCAGTCACGTGATCAGTGTATGATCATCCACGTGATCAGTGCATGATAGCCAGGTGACCAGTGCATGATCGTCACGTGCCAGTGCATTATACGCCACGGGATCAGTGCATGATAGCCATGTGATCAGTGCATGATAGCTACGAGATCAGTGCTAGATCAATCACGTAATCAGTGCATGATCAGCCACGGGATCATGTATGATCAGCCACGTGATCAGTGCATGTGCGGTTACCTGATCAGTGTATGATCAGCCACGTGTTCAGTGCATGATAGCCAAGTGATCAATGCATGATAGCTACGTGATCAGTGCATGCTCAGTCACATGAGCAGTGCATGATAGCCACGTGATCATTGCCTACAATTACGTGATCAGTGCATGTGCAGTCACGTGATCACTGCATGATAGACACGTGAACAGTGCATGATAGCCACGTGATCAGTGCATGATCAGTTACGTGATCAGTGCATGTGCAGTCACGTGATTAGTGTGTGATCAGCCACGAGATCAGTGCATGATAGCCACGTGCTCAGTGCATGATAGCCAAGTGATCAGTGCATGATAGCCACGTGATCAGTGCATGATCAGTCACGTGATCAGTGTAAGATCAACCAAGTGATCAATGCATGATAGCCACCAGATCAGTGCATGATCAGTCACGTGATCAGTGCATGATCCACCACGGGATCAGTGCATGATAGCCATGTGATCAGTGCATGATAGCTACGAGATCAGTGCATAATCAGCCACGTAATCAGTACATGATCAGCCACGTGATCACTGTATGATGAGCCACGTGATCAGTGCATGTGCAGTCACGTGATCAGTGTATGATCAGCCACATGTTCAGTGCATAATAGCCAAGTGATCAATGCATAATAGCTACGTGATCAGTACATGCTCCGTCACATCAGCAGTGCATGATAGCCACGTGAGCATTGCCTACAATTACTTGATCAATGCATGTGCAGTCACGTGATCAGTGCATGATAGACACGTGAACAGTGCATGATAGCCACGTGATCAGTGCATGATCCGTCACGTGATCAGTGCATGTGCAGTCAATGATTAGTGTATGATAATCCACGTGATCTGTGCATGATAGCAACCTGATCAGTGCATGATAAGCAACGTGATTAGAGCATAATAAGCCACGTGATAAGTGTATGATCAGACACGTGATCAGTGTATTATCAGCTTCATGATCAGTGCATGATCAATCACGTCATCAGTTCATGGTCAGGCACGTGATCAGTGCATGTTCTGTCATGTGATCCGTGTACGATCATCCACGTGATCAGTGCATGATCAGCCACGTGATCACTGTATTATCAGCCACGTGATCAGTGCATGATCCACAACCTGTTTAGTGCATGATCAGGCACGTGATCAGTGCATGATAGCCACGTGATCAGTGCATGATCAGTCAACTGATCAGGGCATGATCTGTCACTTGATCAGTGTATGATATCCACGTGATCAGTTCATGCGCAGTCATGTGATCAGTGCATGATAACTACGTGAACAGTGCGTGAGCAGCCACGTGATCAGTGCAAGATTGTCAAGTGATCAGTGCATGGTTAGTTACGTGATCCATGTATGATTAGCACGTGATCAGTGCATGATAGCCATCTGATCAGTGCATGATCAGTCACGTGATCATTGCATGCGTAGTCATGTGATCAGTGCATGACAGCTACGCATTCAGTGAATAATCAGTCACGTGATCAGTGCATGATCAGCCATGTTATCAGTGCAATGAATAGCTACGAGATAGTGCTAGATCAAACCAGGTAATCATTGCATGATCAGAGCACGTAATCAGTGCATGTTGCTGTTTCCGCGATCATGGTGTATGATCAGGCCACGTTGTTCAGTGCATGAATAGCCAAGTGATCCGTGCATGATAGCTACGTGAGTCAGTGCATGCTCAGTAACATGAGCAGTGCATGATACCACGTGATCAATTGCTACTAATTACGTGATCAGTGCATATGCAGTCACGTGATCAGTGCATATAGACACGTGAACAGTGCATGATAGCCACGTGATCAGTGCATGATCAGTCCCGGTGATCAGTGCATGATCTGTCACATGTCCAGTGGTATGATATCCACGTGATCACTTCTTACTCAGTCATGTGATCATTGCATGATAGCCCAGTTATCATTGCCTTATCAGCCACGTGATCAGTGTTAGATTGGCCTGTGATCAGTGCATGAATATTTAGGTGATCAATGTATGATTAGCCCCATGATCAGTGCATGATAGCCACTTGATCAGTGCATGATCAGTCATGTGATCATGGCTTGGGGAGTCATGTGATCAGTGCATGATAGCCTCGTGATTAGTTCATAATCAGTCACGTGATCAGTGCATGATCAGCCACGTGATCAGTGCATGATAGCCAGGTGATCAGTGCATGATCAGTCAGATGATCATGGCATGCTCAGACATGTGATCAGTGCATTATAGCTACTCGATCAGGGAATAATCAGTCATGGGATCAGTGCCTGATCAGCCACGTGATCAGTGCATGATAGCCACGTAATCAGTGCATGAACAGGTAAGTGATCAGTTCATGTGCAATCACGTGATTAGTGCTTGATAGACACGCCATCAGTGCATGATAGCCGGGTGATCAGTGCACGATCAGTCACGTGATCAGTGCCATGCGAAGTCATCGTAAATCAGTGTAATGATCACGGCCAAATGATCAGTGCATGGATCATGTCGTGATCAGGTTGCATGATCAGGCCAGTGAAAGCAGTGCAATGAAAGTCACATGATCAGTTTATGATAGCCAGGATTATCACTGCATATCAGCCACGTGATCAAGTGGCATAATCCGACACGTGATGAGTGCAAGCACACGTCACATGATCAGTGCATGATCAGGCAGGTGACCAGTGCGTGATCAGTCCACGTGATCAGTGTATGATCATCCACGTGATCAGTGCATGATAGCCAGGTGATCAGTGCATGATCAGTCAGATGATCATGGCATGCTCAGACACGTGAATCAGTGCCATTATAGCTACTCGACTCAGGGAATAATCACGTCCATGGGATCAGTGCCGGGGGGGGGGGGGGGGGAAAATCCGCCACGTGCTCAGTGCATGACTAGCCACGTAATCAGTGCATGAACAGGTAAAGTGATCAAGTTCATGTTGCAATCACGTGATTAGTGCTTGATAGACACGCCATCAGTGCATGATAGCAGGTGATCAGTGCATGCACAGTCACATGATCAGTGTATGATCAGCTTCGTGATAAGTGCATGATCAGCCACGTGATCAGTGAATGATCAGGCCAGTGAAGAGTGCATGATCAGTCACGTGATCAGTTTATGATAGCCAGGTTATCATTGCATGATCAGCCACGTGATCAGGGCATAATCAGACACGTGATGAGTGCATGCACAGTCACATGATCAGTGCATGATCAGGCAGGTGATCAGTGGGTGATCAGTCACCGTGATCAGTGTATGATCATCCACGTGATCAGTGTATGATAGCCAGGTGACCAGTGCATGATCAGTTCACGTGATCAGTGCATTATAAGCCACGGGAAGAGTGCATGATAGCCATGCGATCAGTGCATGACAGCTACGAGATCAGTGCTAGATCAATCACGTAAGCAGTGCCTGATCAGCCACGGAATCACTGTATGATCAGCCACGTGAACAGTGCATGTGGGTTTACCTGATCAGTGTATGATCAGCCACGTGTTCAGTGCATGATAGCCAAGTGATCAATGCATGATAGCTACGTGATCAGTGCATGCTCAGTCACATGAGCAGTGCATGATAGCCACGTGATCATTGCCTACAATTACCGTGATCCGTGCATGTGCAGTCACGTGATACTGCCATGATAGACACCATGAACAGTGCATGATAGCCACGTGATCAGTGCATGATCAGTACGGGATCAGTGTAATGTGCAGTCACGTGATTAGTGTATGATCAGCCACGAGATCACTGCATGATAGCCACGTGCTCAGTGCATGATGCCAAGTGATCAGTGCATGATAGCCATGTGATCAGTGCATGATCAGTCACGTGATCAGTGTAAGATCAACCACATGATCAATGCATGATACCACCAGATCAGTGCATGATCAGTCACGGGATCAGTGCATGATAGCCATGTGATCAGTGCATGATAGCTACGGGATCACTGCATAATCAGCCACGTAATCAGTACATGATGAGCCACGTGATCACTGTATGATGAGCCACGTGATCAGTGTATGTGCAGTCACGTGATCAGTGCATGATAGACACGTGAACAGTGCATGATAGCCACGTGATCAGTGCATGATCCGTCACGTGATCAGTGCATGTGCAGTCACTTGATTAGTGTATGATAATCCACGTGATCAGTGCATGATAGCAACCTGATCAGTGCATGATAAGCAACGTGATTAGAGCATAATAAGCCACGTGATAAGTGTACGATCAGACACGTGATCAGTGTATTATCAGCTTCATGATCAGTGCATGATCAGCCACGTCATCAGTTCATGGTCAGGCACGTGATCAGTGCATGTTCTGTCATGTGATCCGTGTATGATCATCCACGTGATCAGTGCATGATCAGCCACGTGATCACTGTATTATCAGCCACGTGATCAGTGCATGATCCACAACCTGGTTAGTGCATGATCAGGCACGTGATCAGTGCATGATAGCCACGTGATCAGTGCATGATCAGTCAACTGATCAGGGCATGATCTGTCACTTGATCAGTGTATGATATCCACGTGATCAGTTCATGCGCAGTCATGTGATCAGTGCATGATAACTACGTGATCAGTGCGTGATCAGCCACGTGATCAGTGCAAGATTGTCAAGTGATCAGTGCATGGTTAGTTACGTGATCAATGTATGATTAGCACGTGATCAGTGCATGATAGCCACCTGATCAGTGCATGATCAGTCACGTGATCATGGCATGCGTAGTCATGTGATCAGTGCATGACAGCTACGCATTCAGTGAATAATCAGTCACGTGATCAGTGCATGATAGCCATGTGATCAGTGCATGATAGCTACGAGATCAGTGCTAGATCAACCACGTAATCAGTGCATGATCAGCCACGTGATCACTGTATGATCAGCCACGTGATCAGTGCATGTGCGGTTTCCTGATCAGTGTATGATCAGCCACGTGTTCAGTGCATGATAGCCAAGTGATCAGTGCATGATAGCTACGTGATCAGTGCATGCTCAGTCACATGAGCAGTGCATGATAGCCACGTGATCATTGCCTACAATTACGTGATCAGTGCATATGCAGTCACGTGATCAGTGCATATAGACACGTGAACAGTGCATGATAGCCACGTGATCAGTGCATGATCAGTCCCGTGATCAGTGCGTGATCTGTCACATGTCCAGTGTATGATATCCACGTGATCACTTCTTACTCAGTCATGTGATCATTGCATGATAGCCAAGTTATCATTGCCTTATCAGCCACGTGATCAGTGTTAGATTGGCCTGTGATCAGTGCATGAATATTTAGGTGATCAATGTATGATTAGCCCCATGATCAGTGCATGATAGCCACTTGATCAGTGCATGATCAGTCACGTGATCATGGCTTGGGGAGTCATGTGAGCAGTGCATGATAGCCTCGTGATTAGTGCATAATCAGTCACGTGATCAGTGCATGATCAGCCACGTGATCAGTGCATGATATCCACGTGATCAGTGCATGATCAGTCAGATGATCATGGCATGCTCAGACATGTGATCAGTGCATTATAGCTACTCGATCAGGGAATAATCAGTCATGGGATCAGTGCCTGATCAGCCACGTGATCAGTGCATGATAGCCACGTAATCAGTGCATGAACAGGTAAGTGATCAGTTCATGTGCAATCACGTGATTAGTGCTTGATAGACACACCATCAGTGCATGATAGCCAGGTGATCAGTGCATGATCAGTCACGTGATCAGTGCATAATCAGACACGTGATGAGTGCACGCACAGTCACATGATCAGTTTATGATAGCCAGGTTATCACTTCATGATCAGCCACGTGATCAGTGCATAATCAGACACGTGATAAGTGCATGCACAGTCACATGATCAGTGCATGATCAGGCAGGTGATCAGTGCGTGATCAGTCACGTGATCAGTGTATGATCATCCACGTGATCAGTGCATGATCAGTCACGTGAGCAGTGCATTATACGCCACGGGATCAGTGCATGATAGCCATGTGATCTGTGCATGATAGCTACGAGATCAGTGCTAGATCAATCACGTAATCAGTGCATGATCAGCCACGGGATCATTGTATGATCAGCCACGTGATCAGTGCATGTGCGGTTACCTGATCAGTGTATGATCAGCCACGTGTTCAGTGCATGATAGCCAAGTGATCAATGCATGATAGCTACGTGATCAGTGCATGCTCAGTCACATGAGCAGTGCATGATAGCCACGTGATCATTGCCTACAATTACGTGATCAGTGCATGTGCAGTCACGTGATCAATGCATGATAGACACGTGAACAGTGCATGATAGCCACGTGATCAGTGCATGATCAGTTACGTGATCAGTGCATGTGCAGTCACGTTATTAGTGTGTGATCAGCCACGAGATCAGTGCATGATAGCCACGTGCTCAGTGCATGATAGCCAAGTGATCAGTGCATGATAGCCACGTGATCAGTGCATGATCAGTCACGTGATCAGTGTAAGATCAACCAAGTGATCAATGCATGATAGCCACCAGATCAGTGCATGATCAGTCACGTGATCAGTGCATGATCCACCACGGGATCAGTGCATGATAGCCATGTGATCAGTGCATGATAGCTACGAGATCAGTGCATAATCAGCCACGTAATCAGTACATGATCAGCCACGTGATCACTGTATGATGAGCCACGTGATCAGTGCATGTGCAGTCACGTGATCAGTGTATGATCAGCCACATGTTCAGTGCATAATAGCCAAGTGATCAATGCATAATAGCTACGTGATCAGTACATGCTCCGTCACATCAGCAGTGCATGATAGCCACGTGAGCATTGCCTACAATTACTTGATCAATGCATGTGCAGTCACGTGATCAGTGCATGATAGACACGTGAACAGTGCATGATAGCCACGTGATCAGTGCATGATCCGTCACGTGATCAGTGCATGTGCAGTCAATGATTAGTGTATGATAATCCACGTGATCTGTGCATGATAGCAACCTGATCAGTGCATGATAAGCAACGTGATTAGAGCATAATAAGCCACGTGATAAGTGTATGATCAGACACGTGATCAGTGTATTATCAGCTTCATGATCAGTGCATGATCAATCATGTCATCAGTTCATGGTCAGGCACGTGATCAGTGCATGTTCTGTCATGTGATCCGTGTACGATCATCCACGTGATCAGTGCATGATCAGCCACGTGATCACTGTATTATCAGCCACGTGATCAGTGCATGATCCACAACCTGGTTAGTGCATGATCAGGCACGTGATCAGTGCATGATAGCCACGTGATCAGTGCATGATCAGTCAACTGATCAGGGCATGATCTGTCACTTGATCAGTGTATGATATCCACGTGATCAGTTCATGCGCAGTCATGTGATCAGTGCATGATAACTACGTGAACAGTGCGTGATCAGCCACGTGATCAGTGCAAGATTGTCAAGTGATCAGTGCATGGTTAGTTACGTGATCCATGTATGATTAGCACGTGATCAGTGCATGATAGCCATCTGATCAGTGCATGATCAGTCACGTGATCATTGCATGCGTAGTCATGTGATCAGTGCATGACAGCTACGCATTCAGTGAATAATCAGTCACGTGATCAGTGCATGATAGCCATGTGATCAGTGCATGATAGCTACGAGATCAGTGCTAGATCAACCACGTAATCAGTGCATGATCAGCCACGTGATCAGTGCATGTGCTGTTTCCCGATCAGTGTATGATCAGCCACGTGTTCAGTGCATGATAGCTACGTGATCAGTGCATGCTCAGTAACATGAGCAGTGCATGATAGCCACGTGATCATTGCCTACAATTACGTGATCAGTGCATATGCAGTCACGTGATCAGTGCATATAGACACGTGAACAGTGCATGATAGCCACGTGATCAGTGCATGATCAGTCCCGTGATCAGTGCATGATCTGTCACATGTCCAGTGTATGATATCCACGTGATCACTTCTTACTCAGTCATGTGATCATTGCATGATAGCCAAGTTATCATTGCCTTATCAGCCACGTGATCAGTGTTAGATTGGCCTGTGATCAGTGCATGAATATTTAGGTGATCAATGTATGATTAGCCCCATGATCAGTGCATGATAGCCACTTGATCAGTGCATGATCAGTCATGTGATCATGGCTTGGGGAGTCATGTGATCAGTGCATGATAGCCTCGTGATTAGTTCATAATCAGTCACGTGATCAGTGCATGATCAGCCACGTGATCAGTGCATGATAGCCAGGTGATCAGTGCATGATCAGTCAGATGATCATGGCATGCTCAGACATGTGATCAGTGCATTATAGCTACTCGATCAGGGAATAATCAGTCATGGGATCAGTGCCTGATCAGCCACGTGATCAGTGCATGATAGCCACGTAATCAGTGCATGAACAGGTAAGTGATCAGTTCATGTGCAATCACGTGATTAGTGCTTGATAGACACGCCATCAGTGCATGATAGCCGGGTGATCAGTGCACGATCAGTCACGTGATCAGTGCATGCGAAGTCACGTAATCAGTGTATGATCAGCCAAATGATCAGTGCATGATCAGGCCAGTGAAGAGTGCATGAACAGTCACATGATCAGTTTATGATAGCCAGGTTATCTCTGCATGATCAGCCACGTGATCAGTGCATAATCAGACACGTGATGAGTGCAAGCACAGTCACATGATCAGTGCATGATCAGGCAGGTGATCAGTGCGTGATCAGTCACGTGATCAGTGTATGATCATCCACGTGATCAGTGCATGATAGCCAGGTGATCAGTGCATGATCAGTCAGATGATCATGGCATGCTCAGACACGTGATCAGTGCATTATAGCTACTCGATCAGGGAATAATCAGTCATGGGATCAGTGCCTGATCAGCCACGTGATCAGTGCATGATAGCCACGTAATCAGTGCATGAACAGGTAAGTGATCAGTTCATGTGCAATCACGTGATTAGTGCTTGATAGACACGCCATCAGTGCATGATAGCCAGGTGATCAGTGCATGCACAGTCACATGATCAGTGTATGATCAGCTTCGTGATAAGTGCATGATCAGCCACGTGATCAGTGAATGATCAGGCCAGTGAAGAGTGCATGATCAGTCACGTGATCAGTTTATGATAGCCAGGTTATCATTGCATGATCAGCCACGTGATCAGGGCATAATCAGACACGTGATGAGTGCATGCACAGTCACATGATCAGTGCATGATCAGGCAGGTGATCAGTGGGTGATCAGTCACGTGATCAGTGTATGATCATCCACGTGATCAGTGTATGATAGCCAGGTGACCAGTGCATGATCAGTCACGTGATCAGTGCATTATAAGCCACGGGAAGAGTGCATGATAGCCATGCGATCAGTGCATGACAGCTATGAGATCAGTGCTAGATCAATCACGTAAGCAGTGCCTGATCAGCCACGAGATCACTGTATGATCAGCCACGTGAACAGTGCATGTGCGGTTACCTGATCAGTGTATGATCAGCCACGTGTTCAGTGCATGATAGCCAAGTGATCAATGCATGATAGCTACGTGATCAGTGCATGCTCAGTCACATGAGCAGTGCATGATAGCCACGTGATCATTGCCTACAATTACGTGATCAGTGCATGTGCAGTCACGTGATCACTGCATGATAGACACATGAACAGTGCATGATAGCCACGTGATCAGTGCATGATCAGTAACGGGATCAGTGTATGTGCAGTCACGTGATTAGTGTATGATCAGCCACGAGATCACTGCATGATAGCCACGTGCTCAGTGCATGATAGCCAAGTGATCAGTGCATGATAGCCATGTGATCAGTGCATGATCAGTCACGTGATCAGTGTAAGATCAACCACATGATCAATGCATGATACCACCAGATCAGTGCATGATCAGTCACGGGATCAGTGCATGATAGCCATGTGATCAGTGCATGATAGCTACGGGATCACTGCATAATCAGCCACGTAATCAGTACATGATGAGCCACGTGATCACTGTATGATGAGCCACGTGATCAGTGTATGTGCAGTCACGTGATCAGTGCATGATAGACACGTGAACAGTGCATGATAGCCACGTGATCAGTGCATGATCCGTCACGTGATCAGTGCATGTGCAGTCACTTGATTAGTGTATGATAATCCACGTGATCAGTGCATGATAGCAACCTGATCAGTGCATGATAAGCAACGTGATTAGAGCATAATAAGCCACGTGATAAGTGTACGATCAGACACGTGATCAGTGTATTATCAGCTTCATGATCAGTGCATGATCAGCCACGTCATCAGTTCATGGTCAGGCACGTGATCAGTGCATGTTCTGTCATGTGATCCGTGTATGATCATCCACGTGATCAGTGCATGATCAGCCACGTGATCACTGTATTATCAGCCACGTGATCAGTGCATGATCCACAACCTGGTTAGTGCATGATCAGGCACGTGATCAGTGCATGATAGCCACGTGATCAGTGCATGATCAGTCAACTGATCAGGGCATGATCTGTCACTTGATCAGTGTATGATATCCACGTGATCAGTTCATGCGCAGTCATGTGATCAGTGCATGATAACTACGTGATCAGTGCGTGATCAGCCACGTGATCAGTGCAAGATTGTCAAGTGATCAGTGCATGGTTAGTTACGTGATCAATGTATGATTAGCACGTGATCAGTGCATGATAGCCACCTGATCAGTGCATGATCAGTCACGTGATCATGGCATGCGTAGTCATGTGATCAGTGCATGACAGCTACGCATTCAGTGAATAATCAGTCACGTGATCAGTGCATGATAGCCATGTGATCAGTGCATGATAGCTACGAGATCAGTGCTAGATCAACCACGTAATCAGTGCATGATCAGCCACGTGATCACTGTATGATCAGCCACGTGATCAGTGCATGTGCGGTTTCCTGATCAGTGTATGATCAGCCACGTGTTCAGTGCATGATAGCCAAGTGATCAGTGCATGATAGCTACGTGATCAGTGCATGCTCAGTCACATGAGCAGTGCATGATAGCCACGTGATCATTGCCTACAATTACGTGATCAGTGCATATGCAGTCACGTGATCAGTGCATATAGACACGTGAACAGTGCATGATAGCCACGTGATCAGTGCATGATCAGTCCCGTGATCAGTGCGTGATCTGTCACATGTCCAGTGTATGATATCCACGTGATCACTTCTTACTCAGTCATGTGATCATTGCATGATAGCCAAGTTATCATTGCCTTATCAGCCACGTGATCAGTGTTAGATTGGCCTGTGATCAGTGCATGAATATTTAGGTGATCAATGTATGATTAGCCCCATGATCAGTGCATGATAGCCACTTGATCAGTGCATGATCAGTCACGTGATCATGGCTTGGGGAGTCATGTGAGCAGTGCATGATAGCCTCGTGATTAGTGCATAATCAGTCACGTGATCAGTGCATGATCAGCCACGTGATCAGTGCATGATCAGTCAGATGATCATGGCATGCTCAGACATGTGATCAGTGCATTATAGCTACTCGATCAGGGAATAATCAGTCATGGGATCAGTGCCTGATCAGCCACGTGATCAGTGCATGATAGCCACGTAATCAGTGCATGAACAGGTAAGTGATCAGTTCATGTGCAATCACGTGATTAGTGCTTGATAGACACACCATCAGTGCATGATAGCCAGGTGATCAGTGCATGATCAGTCACGTGATCAGTGCATAATCAGACACGTGATGAGTGCACGCACAGTCACATGATCAGTTTATGATAGCCAGGTTATCACTTCATGATCAGCCACGTGATCAGTGCATAATCAGACACGTGATAAGTGCATGCACAGTCACATGATCAGTGCATGATCAGGCAGGTGATCAGTGCGTGATCAGTCACGTGATCAGTGTATGATCATCCACGTGATCAGTGCATGATCAGTCACGTGAGCAGTGCATTATACGCCACGGGATCAGTGCATGATAGCCATGTGATCTGTGCATGATAGCTACGAGATCAGTGCTAGATCAATCACGTAATCAGTGCATGATCAGCCACGGGATCATTGTATGATCAGCCACGTGATCAGTGCATGTGCGGTTACCTGATCAGTGTATGATCAGCCACGTGTTCAGTGCATGATAGCCAAGTGATCAATGCATGATAGCTACGTGATCAGTGCATGCTCAGTCACATGAGCAGTGCATGATAGCCACGTGATCATTGCCTACAATTACGTGATCAGTGCATGTGCAGTCACGTGATCAATGCATGATAGACACGTGAACAGTGCATGATAGCCACGTGATCAGTGCATGATCAGTTACGTGATCAGTGCATGTGCAGTCACGTTATTAGTGTGTGATCAGCCACGAGATCAGTGCATGATAGCCACGTGCTCAGTGCATGATAGCCAAGTGATCAGTGCATGATAGCCACGTGATCAGTGCATGATCAGTCACGTGATCAGTGTAAGATCAACCAAGTGATCAATGCATGATAGCCACCAGATCAGTGCATGATCAGTCACGTGATCAGTGCATGATCCACCACGGGATCAGTGCATGATAGCCATGTGATCAGTGCATGATAGCTACGAGATCAGTGCATAATCAGCCACGTAATCAGTACATGATCAGCCACGTGATCACTGTATGATGAGCCACGTGATCAGTGCATGTGCAGTCACGTGATCAGTGTATGATCAGCCACATGTTCAGTGCATAATAGCCAAGTGATCAATGCATAATAGCTACGTGATCAGTACATGCTCCGTCACATCAGCAGTGCATGATAGCCACGTGAGCATTGCCTACAATTACTTGATCAATGCATGTGCAGTCACGTGATCAGTGCATGATAGACACGTGAACAGTGCATGATAGCCACGTGATCAGTGCATGATCCGTCACGTGATCAGTGCATGTGCAGTCAATGATTAGTGTATGATAATCCACGTGATCTGTGCATGATAGCAACCTGATCAGTGCATGATAAGCAACGTGATTAGAGCATAATAAGCCACGTGATAAGTGTATGATCAGACACGTGATCAGTGTATTATCAGCTTCATGATCAGTGCATGATCAATCATGTCATCAGTTCATGGTCAGGCACGTGATCAGTGCATGTTCTGTCATGTGATCCGTGTACGATCATCCACGTGATCAGTGCATGATCAGCCACGTGATCACTGTATTATCAGCCACGTGATCAGTGCATGATCCACAACCTGGTTAGTGCATGATCAGGCACGTGATCAGTGCATGATAGCCACGTGATCAGTGCATGATCAGTCAACTGATCAGGGCATGATCTGTCACTTGATCAGTGTATGATATCCACGTGATCAGTTCATGCGCAGTCATGTGATCAGTGCATGATAACTACGTGAACAGTGCGTGATCAGCCACGTGATCAGTGCAAGATTGTCAAGTGATCAGTGCATGGTTAGTTACGTGATCCATGTATGATTAGCACGTGATCAGTGCATGATAGCCATCTGATCAGTGCATGATCAGTCACGTGATCATTGCATGCGTAGTCATGTGATCAGTGCATGACAGCTACGCATTCAGTGAATAATCAGTCACGTGATCAGTGCATGATAGCCATGTGATCAGTGCATGATAGCTACGAGATCAGTGCTAGATCAACCACGTAATCAGTGCATGATCAGCCACGTGATCAGTGCATGTGCTGTTTCCCGATCAGTGTATGATCAGCCACGTGTTCAGTGCATGATAGCCAAGTGATCAGTGCATGATAGCTACGTGATCAGTGCATGCTCAGTAACATGAGCAGTGCATGATAGCCACGTGATCATTGCCTACAATTACGTGATCAGTGCATATGCAGTCACGTGATCAGTGCATATAGACACGTGAACAGTGCATGATAGCCACGTGATCAGTGCATGATCAGTCCCGTGATCAGTGCATGATCTGTCACATGTCCAGTGTATGATATCCACGTGATCACTTCTTACTCAGTCATGTGATCATTGCATGATAGCCAAGTTATCATTGCCTTATCAGCCACGTGATCAGTGTTAGATTGGCCTGTGATCAGTGCATGAATATTTAGGTGATCAATGTATGATTAGCCCCATGATCAGTGCATGATAGCCACTTGATCAGTGCATGATCAGTCATGTGATCATGGCTTGGGGAGTCATGTGATCAGTGCATGATAGCCTCGTGATTAGTTCATAATCAGTCACGTGATCAGTGCATGATCAGCCACGTGATCAGTGCATGATAGCCAGGTGATCAGTGCATGATCAGTCAGATGATCATGGCATGCTCAGACATGTGATCAGTGCATTATAGCTACTCGATCAGGGAATAATCAGTCATGGGATCAGTGCCTGATCAGCCACGTGATCAGTGCATGATAGCCACGTAATCAGTGCATGAACAGGTAAGTGATCAGTTCATGTGCAATCACGTGATTAGTGCTTGATAGACACGCCATCAGTGCATGATAGCCGGGTGATCAGTGCACGATCAGTCACGTGATCAGTGCATGCGAAGTCACGTAATCAGTGTATGATCAGCCAAATGATCAGTGCATGATCAGGCCAGTGAAGAGTGCATGAACAGTCACATGATCAGTTTATGATAGCCAGGTTATCTCTGCATGATCAGCCACGTGATCAGTGCATAATCAGACACGTGTTGAGTGCAAGCACAGTCACATGATCAGTGCATGATCAGGCAGGTGATCAGTGCGTGATCAGTCACGTGATCAGTGTATGATCATCCACGTGATCAGTGCATGATAGCCAGGTGATCAGTGCATGATCAGTCAGATGATCATGGCATGCTCAGACACGTGATCAGTGCATTATAGCTACTCGATCAGGGAATAATCAGTCATGGGATCAGTGCCTGATCAGCCACGTGATCAGTGCATGATAGCCACGTAATCAGTGCATGAACAGGTAAGTGATCAGTTCATGTGCAATCACGTGATTAGTGCTTGATAGACACGCCATCAGTGCATGATAGCCAGGTGATCAGTGCATGCACAGTCACATGATCAGTGTATGATCAGCTTCGTGATAAGTGCATGATCAGCCACGTGATCAGTGAATGATCAGGCCAGTGAAGAGTGCATGATCAGTCACGTGATCAGTTTATGATAGCCAGGTTATCATTGCATGATCAGCCACGTGATCAGGGCATAATCAGACACGTGATGAGTGCATGCACAGTCACATGATCAGTGCATGATCAGGCAGGTGATCAGTGGGTGATCAGTCACGTGATCAGTGTATGATCATCCACGTGATCAGTGTATGATAGCCAGGTGACCAGTGCATGATCAGTCACGTGATCAGTGCATTATAAGCCACGGGAAGAGTGCATGATAGCCATGCGATCAGTGCATGACAGCTACGAGATCAGTGCTAGATCAATCACGTAAGCAGTGCCTGATCAGCCACGAGATCACTGTATGATCAGCCACGTGAACAGTGCATGTGCGGTTACCTGATCAGTGTATGATCAGCCACGTGTTCAGTGCATGATAGCCAAGTGATCAATGCATGATAGCTACGTGATCAGTGCATGCTCAGTCACATGAGCAGTGCATGATAGCCACGTGATCATTGCCTACAATTATGTGATCAGTGCATGTGCAGTCACGTGATCACTGCATGATAGACACGTGAAAAGTGCTTGATAGCCACGTGATCAGTGCATGATCAGTAACGGGATCAGTGTATGTGCAGTCACGTGATTAGTGTATGATCAGCCACGAGATCACTGCATGATAGCCACGTGCTCAGTGCATGATAGCCAAGTGATCAGTGCATGATAGCCATGTGATCAGTGCATGATCAGTCACGTGATCAGTGTAAGATCAACCACGTGATCAATGCATGATACCACCAGATCAGTGCATGATCAGTCACGGGATCAGTGCATGATAGCCATGTGATCAGTGCATGATAGCTACGGGATCACTGCATAATCAGCCACGTAATCAGTACATGATGAGCCACGTGATCACTGTATGATGAGCCACGTGATCAGTGTATGTGCAGTCACGTGATCAGTGCATGATAGACACGTGAACAGTGCATGATAGCCACGTGATCAGTGCATGATCCGTCACGTGATCAGTGCATGTGCAGTCACTTGATTAGTGTATGATAATCCACGTGATCAGTGCATGATAGCAACCTGATCAGTGCATGATAAGCAACGTGATTAGAGCATAATAAGCCACGTGATAAGTGTACGATCAGACACGTGATCAGTGTATTATCAGCTTCATGATCAGTGCATGATCAGCCACGTCATCAGTTCATGGTCAGGCACGTGATCAGTGCATGTTCTGTCATGTGAGCCGTGTATGATCATCCACGTGATCAGTGCATGATCAGCCACGTGATCACTGTATTATCAGCCACGTGATCAGTGCATGATCCACAACCTGGTTAGTGCATGATCAGGCAGGTGATCAGTGCATGATAGCCACGTGATCAGTGCATGATCAGTCAACTGATCAGGGCATGATCTGTCACTTGATCAGTGTATGATATCCACGTGATCAGTTCATGCCCAGTCATGTGATCAGTGCATGATAACTACGTGAACAGTGCGTGAGCAGCCACGTGATCAGTGCAAGATTGTCAAGTGATCAGTGCATGGTTAGTTACGTGATCCATGTATGATTAGCACGTGATCAGTGCATGATAGCCATCTGATCAGTGCATGATCAGTCACGTGATCATTGCATGCGTAGTCATGTGATCAGTGCATGACAGCTACGCATTCAGTGAATAATCAGTCACGTGATCAGTGAATGATAGCCATGTGATCAGTGCATGATAGCTACGAGATCAGTGCTAGATCAACCACGTAATCATTGCATGATCAGCCACGTGATCAGTGCATGTGCTGTTTCCCGATCAGTGTATGATCAGCCACGTGTTCAGTGCATGATAGCCAAGTGATCAGTGCATGATAACTACGTGAACAGTGCGTGAGCAGCCACGTGATCAGTGCAAGATTGTCAAGTGATCAGTGCATGGTTAGTTACGTGATCCATGTATGATTAGCACGTGATCAGTGCATGATAGCCACCTGATCAGTGCATGATCAGTCACGTGATCATGGCATGCGTAGTCATGTGATCAGTGCATGACAGCTACGCATTCAGTGAATAATCAGTCACGTGATCAGTGCATGATAGCCATGTGATCAGTGCATGATAGCTACGAGATCAGTGCTAGATCAACCACGTAATCAGTGCATGATCAGCCACGTGATCACTGTATGATAAGCCACGTGATCAGTGCATGTGCGGTTTCCTGATCAATGTATGATCAGCCACGTGTTCAGTGCATGATAGCCAAGTGATCAGTGCATGATAGCTACGTGATCAGTGCATGCTCAGTCACATGAGCAGTGCATGATAGCCACGTGATCATTGCCTACAATTACGTGATCAGTGCATATGCAGTCACGTGATCAGTGCATATAGACACGTGAACAGTGCATGATAGCCACGTGATCAGTGCATGATCAGTCCCGTGATCAGTGCATGATCTGTCACATGTCCAGTGTATGATATCCACGTGATCACTTCTTACTCAGTCATGTGATCATTGCATGATAGCTAAGTTATCATTGCCTTATCAGCCACGTGATCAGTGTTAGATTGGCCTGTGATCAGTGCATGAATATTTAGGTGATCAATGTATGATTAGCCCCATGATCAGTGCATGATAGCCACTTGATCAGTGCATGATCAGTCACGTGATCATGGCTTGGGGAGTCATGTGAGCAGTGTATGATAGCCTCGTGATTAGTGCATAATCAGTCACATGATCAGTGCATGATCAGCCACGTGATCAGTGCATGATAGCCACGTGATCAGTGCATGATCAGTCAGATGATCATGGCATGCTCAGACATGTGATCAGTGCATTATAGCTACTCGATCAGGGAATAATCAGTCATGGGATCAGTGCCTGATCAGCCACGTGATCAGTGCATGATAGCCACGTAATCAGTGCATGAACAGGTAAGTGATCTGTTCATGTGCAATCACGTGATTAGTGCTTGATAGACACGCCATCAGTGCATGATAGCCAGGTGATCAGTGCATGCACAGTCACATGATCAGTGTATGATCAGCTTCGTGATAAGTGCATGATCAGCCATGTGATCAGTGAATGATCAGGCCAGTGAAGAGTGCATGATCAGTCACGTGATCAGTTTATGATAGCCAGGTTATCATTGCATGATCAGCCACGTGATCAGGGCATAATCAGACACGTGATGAGTGCATGCACAGTCACATGATCAGTGCATGATCAGGCAGGTGATCAGTGGGTGATCAGTCACGTGATCAGTGTATGATCATCCACGTGATCAGTGCATGATAGCCAGGTGACCAGTGCATGATCAGTCACGTGATCAGTGCATTATAAGCCACGGGATCAGTGCATGATAGCCATGCGATCAGTGCATGACAGCTACGAGATCAGTGCTAGATCAATCACGTAAGCAGTGCCTGATCAGCCACGAGATCACTGTATGATCAGCCACGTGAACAGTGCATGTGCGGTTACCTGATCAGTGTATGATCAGCCACGTGTTCAGTGCATGATAGCCAAGTGATCAATGCATGATAGCTACGTGATCAGTGCATGCTCAGTCACATGAGCAGTGCATGATAGCCACGTGATCATTGCCTACAATTACGTGATCAGTGCATGTGCAGTCACGTGATCACTGCATGATAGACACGTGAACAGTGCATGATAGCCACGTGATCAGTGCATGATCAGTAACGGGATCAGTGTATGTGCAGTCACGTGATTAGTGTATGATCAGCCACGAGATCACTGCATGATAGCCACGTGCTCAGTGCATGATAGCCAAGTGATCAGTGCATGATAGCCACGTGATCAGTGCATGATCAGTCACGTGATCAGTGTAAGATCAACCACGTGATCAATGCATGATACCACCAGATCAGTGCATGATCAGCCACGAGATCACTGCATGATAGCCACGTGCTCAGTGCATGATAGCCAAGTGATCAGTGCATGATAGCCACGTGATCAGTGCATGATCAGTCACGTGATCAGTGTAAGATCAACCACGTGATCAATGCATGATAGCCACCAGATCAGTGCATAATCAGCCACGTAATCAGTACATGATCAGCCACGTGATCACTGTATGATGAGCCACGTGATCAGTGTATGTGCAGTCACGTGATCAGTGTATGATCAGCCACGTGTTCAGTGCATGATAGCCAAGTGATCAATGCATAATAGCTACGTGATCAGTACATGCTCAGTCACATCAGCAGTGCATGATAGCCACGTGAGCATTGCCTACAATTACTTGATCAATGCATGTGCAGTCACGTGATCAGTGCATGATAGACACGTGAACAGTGCATGATAGCCACGTGATCAGTGCATGATCCGTCACGTGATCAGTGCATGTGCAGTCACTTGATTAGTGTATGATAATCCACGTGATCAGTGCATGATAGCAACCTGATCAGTGCATGATAAGCAACGTGATTAGAGCATAATAAGCCACGTGATAAGTGTACGATCAGACACGTGATCAGTGTATTATCAGCTTCATGATCAGTGCATGATCAGCCACGTCATCAGTTCATGGTCAGGCACGTGATCAGTGCATGTTCTGTCATGTGAGCCGTGTATGATCATCCACGTGATCAGTGCATGATCAGCCACGTGATCACTGTATTATCAGCCACGTGATCAGTGCATGATCCACAACCTGGTTAGTGCATGATCAGGCACGTGATCAGTGCATGATAGCCACGTGATCAGTGCATGATCAGTCAACTGATCAGGGCATGATCTGTCACTTGATCAGTGTATGATATCCACGTGATCAGTTCATGCGCAGTCATGTGATCAGTGCATGATAACTACGTGATCAGTGCGTGATCAGCCACGTGATCAGTGCAAGATTGTCAAGTGATCAGTGCATGGTTAGTTACGTGATCAATGTATGATTAGCACGTGATCAGTGCATGATAGCCACCTGATCAGTGCATGATCAGTCACGTGATCATGGCATGGGTAGTCATGTGATCAGTGCATGACAGCTACGCATTCAGTGAATAATCAGCCACGTGATCAGTGCATGATAGCCATGTGATCAGTGCATGATAGCTACGAGATCAGTGCTAGATCAACCACGTAATCATTGCATGATCAGCCACGTGATCACTGTATGATCAGCCACGTGATCAGTGCATGTGCGGTTTCCTGATCAGTGTATGATCAGCCACGTGTTCAGTGCATGATAGCCAAGTGATCAGTGCATGATAGCTACGTGATCAGTGCATGCTCAGTCACATGAGCAGTGCATGATAGCCACGTGATCATTGCCTACAATTACGTGATCAGTGCATATGCAGTCACGTGATCAGTGCATATAGACACGTGAACAGTGCATGATAGCCACGTGATCAGTGCATGATCAGTCCCGTGATCAGTGCATGATAGACACATGAACAGTGCATGATAGCCACGTGATCAGTGCATGATCAGTCCCGTGATCAGTGCGTGATCTGTCACATGTCCAGTGTATGATATCCACGTGATCACTTCTTACTCAGTCATGTGATCATTGCATGATAGCCAAGTTATCATTGCCTTATCAGCCACGTGATCAGTGTTAGATTGGCCTGTGATCAGTGCATGAATATTTAGGTGATCAATGTATGATTAGCCCCATGATCAGTGCATGATAGCCACTTGATCAGTGCATGATCAGTCACGTGATCATGGCTTGGGGAGTCATGTGAGCAGTGCATGATAGCCTCGTGATTAGCGCATAATCAGTCACATGATCAGTGCATGATCAGCCACGTGATCAGTGCATGATAGCCACGTGATCAGTGCATGATCAGTCAGAAGATCATGGCATGCTCAGACATGTGATCAGTGCATTATAGCTACTCGATCAGGGAATACTCAGTCATGGGATCAGTGCCTGATCAGCCACGTGATCAGTGCATGATAGCCACGTAATCAGTGCATGAACAGGTAAGTGATCAGTTCATGTGCAATCACGTTATTAGTGCTTGATAGACACGCCATCAGTGCATGATAGCCAGGTGATCAGTGCATGCACAGTCACATGATCACTGTATGATCAGCTTCGTGATAAGTGCATGATCAGCAACGTGATCAGTGAATGATCAGGCCAGTGAAGAGTGCATGATCAGTCACGTGATCAGTTTATGATAGCCAGGTTATCATTGCATGATCAGCCACGTGATCAGGGCATAATCAGACACGTGATGAGTGCATGCACAGTCACATGATCAGTGCATGATCAGGCAGGTGATCAGTGGGTGATCAGTCACGTGATCAGTGTATGATCATCCACGTGATCAGTGCATGATAGCCAGGTGACCAGTGCATGATCAGTCACGTGATCAGTGCATTATAAGCCACGGGATCAGTGCATGATAGCCATGCGATCAGTGCATGTTAGCTACGAGATCAGTGCTAGATCAATCACGTAAGCAGTGCATGATCAGCCACGAGATCACTGTATGATCAGCCACGTGATCAGTGCATGTGCGGTTACCTGATCAGTGTATGATCAGCCACGTGTTCAGTGCATGATAGCCAAGTGATCAATGCATGATAGCTACGTGATCAGTGCATGCTCAGTCACATGAGCAGTGCATGATAGCCACGTGATCATTGCCTACAATTACGTGATCAGTGCATGTGCAGTCACGTGATCAGTGCATGATAGACACGTGAACAGTGCATGATAGCCACGTGATCAGTGCATGATCAGTAACGTGATCAGTGCAAGTGCAGTCACGTGATTAGTGTGTGATCAGCCACGAGATCAGTGCATGATAGCCACGTGCTCAGTGCATGATAGCCAAGTGATCAGTGCATGATAGCCACGTGATCAGTGCATGATCAGTCACGTGATCAGTGTAAGATCAACCACGTGATCAATGCATGATAGCCACCAGATCAGTGCATAATCAGCCACGTAATCAGTACATGATCAGCAACGTGATCACTGTATGATGAGCCACGTGATCAGTGTATGTGCAGTCACGTGGTCAGTGTATGATCAGCCACGTGTTCAGTGCATGATAGCCAAGTGATCAATGCATAATAGCTACGTGATCAGTACATGCTCAGTCACATCAGCAGTGCATGATAGCCACGTGCGCATTGCCTACAATTACTTGATCAATGCATGTGCTGTCACGTGATCAGTGCATGATCCGTCACGTGATCAGTGCATGTGCAGTCACTTGATTAGTGTATGATAATCCACGTGATCAGTGCATGATAGCAACCTGAATAGTGCATGATAAGCAACGTGATTAGAGCATAATAAGCCACGTGATAAGTGTACGATCAGACACGTGATCAGTGTATTATCAGCTTCATGATCAGTGCATGATCAGCCACGTCATCAGTTCATGGTCAGGCACGTGATCAGTGCATGTTCTGTCATGTGATCCGTGTATGATCATCCACGTGATCAGTGCCTGATCAGCCACGTGATCACTGTATTATCAGCCACGTGATCAGTGCATGATCCACAACCTGGTTAGTGCATGATCAGGCACGTGATCAGTGCATGATAGCCACGTGATCAGTGCATGATCAGTCAACTGATCAGGGCATGATCTGTCACTTGATCAGTGTATGATATCCACGTGATCAGTTCATGCGCAGTCATGTGATCAGTGCATGATAACTACGTGATCAGTGCGTGATCAGCCATGTGATCAGTGCAAGATTGTCAAGTGATCAGTGCATGGTTAGTTAGGTGATCAATGTATGATTAGCACGAGATCAGTGCATGATAGCCACCTGATCAGTGCATGATCAGTCACGTGATCATGGCATGCGTAGTCATGTGATCAGTGCATGACAGCTACGCATTCAGTGAATAATCAGTCACGTGATCAGTGCATGATAGCCATGTGATCAGTGCATGATAGCTACGAGATCAGTGCTAGATCAACCACGTAATCAGTGCATGATCAGCCACGTGATCACTGTATGATCAGCCACGTGATCAGTACATGATAGCCAAGTGATCAGTGCATGATAGCTACGTGATCAGTGCATGCTCAGTCACATGAGCAGTGCATGATAGCCACGTGATCATTGCCTACAATTACGTGATCAGTGCATATGCAGTCACGTGATCAGTGCATATAGACACGTGAACAGTGCATGATAGCCACGTGATCAGTGCATGATCAGTCCCGTGATCAGTGCATGATCTGTCACATGTCCAGTGTATGATATCCACGTGATCACTTCTTACTCAGTCATGTGATCATTGCATGATAGCCAAGTTATCATTGCCTTATCAGCCACGTGATCAGTGTTAGATTGGCCTGTGATCAGTGCATGAATATTTAGGTGATCAATGTATGATTAGCCCCATGATCAGTGCATGATAGCCACTTGATGAGTGCATGATCAGTCACGTGATCATGGCTTGGGGAGTCATGTGATCAGTGCATGATAGCCTCGTGATTAGTGCATAATCAGTCACGAGATCAGTGCATGATCAGCCACGTGATCAGTGCATGATAGCCACGTGATCAGTGCATGATCAGTCAGATGATCATGGCATGCTCAGACATGTGATCAGTGCATTATAGCTACTCGATCAGGGAATAATCAGTCATGGGATCAGTGCCTGATCAGCCACGTGATCAGTGCATGATAGCCACGTAATCAGTGCATGAACAGGTAAGTGATCAGTTCATGTGCAATCACGTGATTAGTGCTTGATAGACACGCCATCAGTGCATGATAGCCAGGTGATCAGTGCATGCACAGTCACATGATCAGTGTATGATCAGCTTCGTGATAAGTGCATGATCAGCCACGTGATCAGTGAATGATCAAGCCAGTGAAGAGTGCATGATCAGTCACGTGATCAGTTTATGATGGCCAGGTTATCATTGCATGATCAGCCACGTGATCAGGGCATAATCAGACACGTGATGAGTGCATGCACAGTCACATGATCAGTGCATGATCAGGCAGGTGATCAGTGCGTGATCAGTCACGTGATCAGTGTATGATCATCCACGTGACCAGTGCATGATCAGTCACGTGATCAGTGCATGATAGCCACGTAATCAGTGCATGAACAGGTAAGTGATCAGTTCATGTGCAATCACGTGATTAGTGCTTGATAGACACGCCATCAGTGCATGATAGCCAGGTGATCAGTGCATGATCAGTCACGTGATCAGTGCATGCGAAGTCACGTAATCAGTGTATGATCAGCCAAATGATCAGTGCATCATCATGTTCGTGATCAGTGCATGATCAGGCCAGTGAAGAGTGCATGAACAGTCACATGATCAGTTTATGATAGCCAGGTTATCACTGCATGATCAGCCACGTGATCAGTGCATAATCAGACACGTGATGAGTGCATGCACAGTCACATGATCAGTGCATGATCAGGCAGGTGATCAGTGCGTGATCAGTCACGTGATCAGTGTATGATCATCCACGTGATCAGTGCATGATAGCCAGGTGACCAGCGCATGATCAGTCACGTGACCAGTGCATTATACGACACGGGATCAGTGCATGATAGGCATGTGATCAGTGCATGATAGCTACGAGATCAGTGCTAGATCAATCACATAATCAGTGCATGATCAGCCACGGGATCACTGTATGATCAGCCACGTGATCAGTGCATGTGCGGTTACCTGATCAGTGTATGATCAGCCACGTGTTCAGTGCATGATAGCCAAGTGATCAATGCATGATAGCTACGTGATCAGTGCATGCTCAGTCACATGAGCAGTGCATGATAGCCACGTGATCATTGCCTACAATTACGTGAGCAGTGCATATGCAGTCACGTGATCAGTGCATATAGACACGTGAACAGTGCATGATAGCCACGTGATCAGTGCATGATCAGTCCCGTGATCAGTGCATGATCTGTCACATGTCCAGTGTATGATATCCACGTGATCACTTCTTACTCAGTCATGTGATCATTGCATGATATCTAAGTTATCATTGCCTTATCAGCCACGTGATCAGTGTTAGATTGGCCTGTGATCAGTGCATGAATATTTAGGTGATCAATGTATGATTAGCCCCATGATCAGTGCATGATAGCCACTTGATCAGTGCATGATCTGTCACGTGATCATGGCTTGGGGAGTCATGTGATCAGTGCATGATAGCCTCGTGATTAGTGCATAATCAGTCACGTGATCAGTGCATGATCAGCCACGTGATCAGTGCATGATAGCCACGTGATCAGTGCATGATCAGTCAGATGATCATGGCATGCTCAGACATGTGATCAGTGCATTATAGCTACTCGATCAGGGAATAATCAGTCATGGGATCAGTGCCTGATCAGCCACGTGATCAGTGCATGATAGCCACGTAATCAGTGCATGAACAGGTAAGTGATCAGTTCATGTGCAATCACGTGATTAGTGCTTGATAGACACGCCATCAGTGCATGATAGCCGGGTGATCAGTGCACGATCAGTCACGTGATCAGTGCATGCGAAGTCACGTAATCAGTGTATGATCAGCCAAATGATCAGTGCATGATCATGTTCGTGATCAGTGCATGATCAGGCCAGTGAAGGGTGCATGAACAGTCACGTGATCAGTTTATGATAGCCAGGTTATCACTGCATGATCAGCCACGTGATCAGTGCATAATCAGACACGTGATGAGTGCATGCACAGTCACATGATCAGTGCATGATCAGGCAGGTGATCAGTGCGTGATCAGTCACGTGATCAGTGTATGATCATCCACGTGATCAGTGCATGATAGCCAGGTGAACAGTGCATGATCGGTCACGTGACCAGTGCATGATACGCCACGGGATCAGTGCATGATAGCCATGTGATCAGTGCATGATAGCTACGAGATCAGTTCTAGATCAGTCACGAAATCAGTGCATGATCAGCCACGGGATCACTGTATGATCAGCCACGTGATCAGTGCATGTGCGGTTACCTGATCAGTGTATGATCAGCCACGTGTTCAGTGCATGATAGCCAAGTGATCAGTGCATGATAGCTACGTGATCAGTGCATGCTCAGTCACATGAGCAGTGCATGATAGCCACGTGATCTTTGCCTACAATTACGTGATCAGTGCACGTGCAGTCACGTGATCACTGCATGATAGACACGTGAACAGTGCATGATAGCCACGTGATCAGTGCATGATCAGTAACGTGATCAGTGCAAGTGCAGTCACGTGATTAGTGTGTGATCAGCCACGAGATCAGTGCATGATAGCCACGTGCTCAGTGCATGATAGCCAAGTGATCAGTGCATGATAGCCACTTGATCAGTGCATGATCAGTCACGTGATCAGTGTAAGATCAACCACGTGATCAATGCATGATAGCCACCAGATCAGTGCATGATCAGTCACGTGATCAGTGCATCATCAGCCACGGGATCAGTGCATGATAGCCATGTGATCAGTGCATGATAGCTACGAGATCAGTGCATAATCAGCCACGTAATCAGTACATGATCAGCCACGTGATCACTGTATGATGAGTCACGTGATCAGTGTATGATCAGCCACGTGTTCAGTGCATGATAGCCAAGTGATCAATGCATAATAGCTACGTGATCAGTACATGCTCAGTCACATCAGAAGTGCATGATAGCCACGTGAGCATTGCCTACAATTACTTGATCAATGCATGTGCAGTCACGTGATCAGTGCATGATAGACACGTGAACAGTGCATGATAGCCACGTGATCAGTGCATGATCCGTCACGTGATCAGTGCATGTGCAGTCACTTGATTAGTGTATGATAATCCACGTGATCAGTGCATGATTGCAACCTGATCAGTGCATGATAAGCAACGTGATTAGAGCATAATAAGCCACATGATAAGTGTACGATCAGACACGTGATCAGTGTATTATCAGCTTCATGATCAGTGCATGATCAGCCACGTCATCAGTTCATGGTCAGGCACGTGATCAGTGCATGTTCTGTCATGTGATCACTGTATTATCAGCCACGTGATCAGTGCATGATCCACAACCTGGTTAGTGCATGATCAGGCACGTGATCAGTGCATGATAGCCACGTGATCAGTGCATGATCAGTCAACTGATCAGGGCATGATCTGTCACTTGATCAGTGTATGATATCCACGTGATCAGTTCATGCGCAGTCATGTGATCAGTGCATGATAACTACGTGATCAGTGCGTGATCAGCCACGTGATCAGTGCAAGATTGTCAAGTGATCACTGCATGGTTAGTTACGTGATCAATGAATGATTAGCACGAGATCAGTGCATGATAGCCACCTGATCAGTGCATGATCAGTCACGTGATCATGGCATGGGTAGTCATGTGATCAGTGCATGACAGCTACGCATTCAGTGAATAATCAGTCACGTGATCAGTGCATGATAGCCATGTGATCAGTGCATGATAGCTACGAGATCAGTGCTAGATCAACCACGTAATCATTGCATGATCAGCCACGTGATCACTGTATGATCAGCCACGTGATCAGTGCATGTGCGGTTTCCTGATCAGTGTATGATCAGCCACGTGTTCAGTGCATGATAGCCAAGTGATCAGTGCATGATAGCTACGTGATCAGTGCATGCTCAGTCACATGAGCAGTGCATGATAGCCACGTGATCATTGCCTACAATTACGTGATCAGTGCATGATCAGTCCCGTGATCAGTGCATGATCTGTCACATGTCCAGTGTATGATATCCACGTGATCACTTCTTACTCAGTCATGTGATCATTGCATGATAGCTAAGTTATCATTGCCTTATCAGCCACGTGATCAGTGTTAGATTGGCCTGTGATCAGTGCATGAATATTTAGGTGATCAATGTATGATTAGCCCCAAGATCAGTGCATGATAGCCACTTGATGAGTGCATGATCAGTCACGTGATCATGGCTTGGGGAGTCATGTGATCAGTGCATCATAGGCTCGTGATTAGTGCATGATCAGCCACGTGATCAGTGCATGATCAGCCACGTGATCACTGTATAATCAGCCACGTGAACAGTGCATAATCAGACACGTGATGAGTGCATGCACAGTCACATGATCAGTGCATGATCAGGCAGGTGATCAGTGCGTGATCAGTCACGTGATCAGTGTATGATCATCCACGTTGTCAGTGCATGATAGCCAGGTGATCAGTGCATGATCAGTCACGTGACCAGTGCATTATACGCCACGGGATCAGGGCATGATAGCCATGTGATCAGTGCATGATAGCTACGAGATCAGTGCTAGATCAATCACGTAATCAGTGCATGATCAGCCACGGGATCACTGTATGATCAGCCACGTCTTCAGTGCATGTGCGGTTACCTGATCAGTGTATGATCAGCCACGTGTTCAGTGCATGATAGCCAAGTGATCAATGCATGATAGCTACGTGATCAGTGCATGCTCAGTCACATGAGCAGTGCATGATAGCCACGTGATCATTGCCTACAATTACGTGAGCAGTGCATATGCAGTCACGTGATCAGTGCATATAGACACGTGAACAGTGCATGATAGCCACGTGATCAGTGCATGATCAGTCCCGTGATCAGTGCATGATCTGTCACATGTCCAGTGTATGATATCCACGTGATCACTTCTTACTCAGTCATGTGATCATTGCATGATAGCTAAGTTATCATTGCCTTATCAGCCACGTGATCAGTGTTAGATTGGCCTGTGATCAGTGCATGAATATTTAGGTGATCAATGTATGATTAGCCCCATGATCAGTGCATGATAGCCACTTGATCAGTACATGATCTGTCACGTGATCATGGCTTGGGGAGTCATGTGATCAGTGCATGATAGCCTCGTGATTAGTGCATAATCAGTCACGTGATCAGTGCATGATCAGCCACGTGATCAGTGCATGATAGCCAGGTGATCAGTGCATGATCAGTCAGATGATCATGGCATGCTCAGACATGTGATCAGTGCATTATAGCTACTCGATCTGGGAATAATCAGTCATGGGATCAGTGCCTGATCAGCCACGTGATCAGTGCATGATAGCCACGTAATCAGTGCATGAACAGGTAAGTGATCAGTTCATGTGCAATCACGTGATTAGTGCTTGATAGACACGCCATCAGTGCATGATAGCCGGGTGATCAGTGCACGATCAGTCACGTGATCAGTGCATGCGAAGTCACGTAATCAGTGTATGATCAGCCAAATGATCAGTGCATGATCATGTTCGTGATCAGTGCATGATCAGGCCAGTGAAGAGTGCATGAACAGTCACATGATCAGTTTATGATAGCCAGGTTATCACTGCATGATCAGACACGTGATGAGTGCATGCACTTACATGATCAGTGCATGATCAGGCAGGTGATCAGTGCGTGATCAGTCACGTGATCAGTGTATGATCATCCACGTGATCAGTGCATGATAGCCAGGTGACCAGTGCATGATCAGTCACGTGACCAGTGCATTATACGCCACGGGATCAGTGCATGATAGCCATGTGATCAGTGCATGATAGCTACGAGGTCAGTGCTAGATCAATCACGTAATCAGTGCATGATCAGCCACGGGATCACTGTATGATCAGCCACGTGATCAGTGCATGTGCGGTTACCTGATCAGTGTATGATCAGCCACGTATTCAGTGCATGATAGCCAAGTGATCAGTGCATGATAGCTACGTGATCAGTACATGCTCAGTCACATGAGCAGTGCATGATAGCCACGTGATCATTGCCTACAATTACGTGATCAGTGCATGTGCAGTCACGTGATCACTGCATGATAGACACGTGAACAGTGCATGATAGCCACGTGATCAGTGCATGATCAGTAACGTGATCAGTGCAAGTGCAGTCACGTGATTAGTGTGTGATCAGCCACGAGATCAGTGCATGATAGCCACGTGCTCAGTGCATGGTAGCCAAGTGATCAGTGCATGATAGCCACGTGATCAGTGCATGATCAGTCACGTGATCAGTGTAAGATCAACCACGTGATCAATGCATGATAGCCACCAGATCAGTGCATGATCAGTCACGTGATCAGTGCATGATCAGCCACGGGATCAGTGCATGATAGTCATGTGATCAGTGCATGATAGCTACGAGATCAGTGCATAATCAGGCACGTAATCAGTACATGATCAGCCACGTGATCACTGTATGATGAGCCACGTGATCAGTGTATGTGCAGTCACATGATCAGTGTATGATCAGCCACGTGTTCAGTGCATGATAGCCAAGTGATCAATGCATAATAGCTACGTGATCAGTACATGCTCAGTCACATCAGCAGTGCATGATAGCCACGTGAGCATTGCCTACAATTACTTGATCAATGCATGTGCAGTCACGTGATCAGTGCATGATAGACACGTGAACAGTGCATGATAGCCACGTGATCAGTGCATGATCCGTCACGTGATCAGTGCATGTGCAGTCACTTGATTAGTGTATGATAATCCACGTGATCAGTGCATGATTGCAACCTGATCAGTGCATGATAAGCAACGTGATTAGAGCATAATAAGCCACGTGATAAGTGTATGATCACACACGTGATCAGTGTATTATCAGCTTCATGATCAGTGCATGATCAGCCACCTCATCAGTTCATGGTCAGGCACGTGATCAGTGCATGTTCTGTCATGTGATCACTGTATTATCAGCCACGTGATCAGTGCATGATCCACAACCTGGTTAGTGCATGATCAGGCACGTGATCAGTGCATGATAGCTACGTGATCAGTGCATGATCAGTCAACTGATCAGGGCATGATCTGTCACTTGATCAGTGTATGATATCCACGTGATCAGTTCATGCGCAGTCATGTGATCAATGCATGATAGCTACGTGATCAGTGCATGCTCAGTCACATGAGCAGTGCATGATAGCCACGTGATCATTGCCTACAATTACGTGATCAGTGCATATGCAGTCACGTGATCAGTGCATATAGACACGTGAACAGTGCATGATAGCCACGTGATCAGTGCATGATCAGTCCCGTGATCAGTGCATGATCTGTCACATGTCCAGTGTATGATATCCACGTGATCACTTCTTACTCAGTCATGTGATCATTGCATGATAGCTAAGTTATCATTGCCTTATCAGCCACGTGATCAGTGTTAGATTGGCCTGTGATCAGTGCATGAATATTTAGGTGATCAATGTATGATTAGCCCCATGATCAGTGCATGATAGCCACTTGATCAGTGCATGATCAGTCACGTGATCATGGCTTGGGGAGTCATGTGATCAGTGCTTCATAGGCTCGTGATTAGTGCATAATCAGTCACGTGATCAGTGCATGATCAGCCACGTGATCAGTGCATGATCAGCCACGTGATCACTGTATTATCAGCCACGTGATCAGTGCATGATCCACAACCTGGTTAGTGCATGATCAGGCACGTGATCAGTGCATGATAGCCACGTGATCAGTGCATGATCAGTCCCGTGATCAGTGCATGATCTGTCACATGTCCAGTGTATGATATCCACGTGATCACTTCTTACTCAGTCATGTGATCATTGCATGATAGCCAAGTTATCATTGCCTTATCAGCCACGTGATCAGTGTTAGATTGGCCTGTGATCAGTGCATGAATATGTAGGTGATCAATGTATGATTAGCCCCATGATCAGTGCATGATAGCCACTTGATCAGTGCATGATCAGCCACGTGATCAGTGCATGATAGCCACGTGATCAGTGCATGATCAGTCAGATGATCATGGCATGCTCAGACATGTGATCAGTGCATTATAGCTACTCGATCAGGGAATAATCAGTCATGGGATCAGTGCCTGATCAGCCACGTGATCAGTGCATGATAGCCACGTAATCAGTGCATGAACAGGTAAGTGATCAGTTCATGTGCAATCACGTGATTAGTGCTTGATAGACACGCCATCAGTGCATGATAGCCGGGTGATCAGTGCACGATCAGTCACTTGATCAGTGCATTCGAAGTCACGTAATCAGTGTATGATCAGCCAAATGATCAGTGCATGATCATGTTCGTGATCAGTGCATGATCAGGCCAGTGAAGAGTGCATGAACAGTCACATGATCAGTTTATGATAGCCAGGTTATCACTGCATGATCAGCCACGTGATCAGTGCATAATCAGACACGTGATGAGTGCATGCACAGTCACATGATCAGTGCATGATCAGGCAGGTGATCAGTGCGTGATCAGTCACGTGATCAATGTATGATCATCCACGTGATCAGTGCATGATAGCCAGGTGACCAGTGCATGATCAGTCACGTGACCAGTGCATTATACGCCTCGGGATCAGTGCATGATAGCCATGTGATCAATGCATGATAGCTACGAGGTCAGTGCTAGATAAATCACGTAATCAGTGCATGATCAGCCACGGGATCACTGTATGATCAGCCACGTGATCAGTGCATGTGCGGTTACCTGATCAGTGTATGATCAGCCACGTATTCAGTGCATGATAGCCAAGTGATCAGTGCATGATAGCTACATGATCAGTGCATGCTCAGTCACATGAGCAGTGCATGATAGCCACGTGATCATTGCCTACAATTACGTGATCAGTGCATGTGCAGTCACGTGATCACTGCATGATAGACACGTGAACAGTGCATGATAGCCACGTGATCAGTGCATGATCAGTAACGTGATCAGTGCAAGTGCAGTCACGTGATTAGTGTGTGATCAGCCACGAGATCAGTGCATGATAGCCACGTGCTCAGTGCATGATAGCCAAGTGATCAGTGCATGATAGCCACTTGATCAGTGCATGATCAGTCACGTGATCAGTGTAAGATCAACCACGTGATCAATGCATGATAGCCAGCAGATCAGTGCATGATCAGTCACGTGATCAGTGCATGATCAGCCACGGGATCAGTGCATGATAGCCATGTGATCAGTGCATGATAGCTACGAGATCAGTGCATAATCAGCCACGTAATCAGTACATGATCAGCCACGTGATCACTGTATGAGGAGCCACGTGATCAGTGTATGTGCAGTCACGTGATCAGTGTATGATCAGCCACGTGTTCAGTGCATGATAGCCAAGTGATCAATGCATAATAGCTACGTGATCAGTACATGCTCACTCACATCAGCAGTGCATGATAGCCACGTGAGCATTGCCTACAATTACTTGATCAATGCATGTGCAGTCACGTGATCAGTGCATGATAGACACGTGAACAGTGCATGATAGCCACGTGATCAGTGCATGATCCGTCACGTGATCAGTGCATGTGCAGTCACTTGATTAGTGTATGATAATCCACGTGATCAGTGCATGATTGCAACCTGATCAGTGCATGATAAGCAACGTGATTAGAGCATAATAAGCCACGTGATAAGTGTACGATCAGACACGTGATCAGTGTATTAACAGCTTCATGATCAGTGCATGATCAGCCACGTCATCAGTTCATGGTCAGGCACGTGATCAGTGCATGTTCTGTCATGTGATCACTGTATTATCAGCCACGTGATCAGTGCCTGGTCCACAACCTGGTTAGTGCATGATCAGGCACGTGATCAGTGCATGATAGCTACGTGATCAGTGCATGATCAGTCAACTGATCAGGGCATGATCTGTCACTTGATCAGTGTATGATATCCACGTGATCAGTTCATGCGCAGTCATGTGATCAGTGCATGATAACTACGTGATCAGTGCGTGATCAGCCACGTGATCAGTGCAAGATTGTCAAGTGATCAGTGCATGGTTAGTTACGTGATCAATGTATGATTAGCACGAGATCAGTGCATGATAGCCACCTGATCAGTGCATGATCAGTCACGTGATCATGGCATGGGTAGTCATGTGATCAGTGCATGACAGCTACGCACTCAGTGAATAATCAGTCACGTGATCAGTGCATGATAGCCATGTGATCAGTGCATGATAGCTACGAGATCAGTGCTAGATCAACCACGTAATCATTGCATGATCAGCCACGTGATCACTGTATGATCAGCCACGTGATCAGTGCATGTGCGGTTTCCTGATCAGTGTATGATCAGCCACGTGTTCAGTGCATGATAGCCAAGTGATCAGTGCATGATAGCTACGTGATCAGTGCATGCTCAGTCACATGAGCAGTGCATGATAGCCACGTGATCATTGCCTACAATTACGTGATCAGTGCATATGCAGTCACGTGATCAGTGCATATAGACACGTGAACAGTGCATGATAGCCACGTGATCAGTGCATGATCAGTCCCGTGATCAGTGCATGATCTGTCACATGTCCAGTGTATGATATCCACGTGATCACTTCTTACTCAGTCATGTGATCATTGCATGATAGCCAAGTTATCATTGCCTTATCAGCCACGTGATCAGTGTTAGATTGGCCTGTGATCAGTGCATGAATATGTAGGTGATCAATGTATGATTAGCCCCATGATCAGTGCATGATAGCCACTTGATCAGTGCATGATCAGCCACGTGATAAGTGCATGATAGCCACGTGATCAGTGCATGATCAGTCAGATGATCATGGCATGCTCAGACATGTGATCAGTGCATTATAGCTACTCGATCAGGGAATAATCAGTCATGGGATCAGTGCCTGATCAGCCACGTGATCAGTGCATGATAGCCACGTAATCAGTGCATGAACAGGTAAGTGATCAGTTCATGTGCAATCACGTGATTAGTGCTTGATAGACACGCCATCAGTGCATGATAGCCGGGTGATCAGTGCACGATCAGTCACGTGATCAGTGCATGCGAAGTCACGTAATCAGTGTATGATCAGCCAAATGATCAGTGCATGATCATGTTCGTGATCAGTGCATGATCAGGCCAGTGAAGAGTGCATGAACAGTCACATGATCAGTTTATGATAGCCAGGTTATCACTGCATGATCAGCCACGTGATCAGTGCATAATCAGACACGTGATGAGTGCATGCACAGTCACATGATCAGTGCATGATCAGGCAGGTGATCAGTGCGTGATCAGTCACGTGATCAGTGTATGATCATCCACGTGATGAGTGCATGATAGCCAGGTGACCAGTGCATGATCAGTCACGTGACCAGTGCATTATACGACACGGGATCAGTGCATGATAGCCATGTGATCAGTGCATGATAGCTACGAGGTCAGTGCTAGATAAATCACGTAATCAGTGCATGATCAGCCACGGGATCACTGTATGATCAGCCACGTGATCAGTGCATGTGCGGTTACCTGATCAGTGTATGATCAGCCACGTATTCAGTGCATGATAGCCAAGTGATCAGTGCATGATAGCTACGTGATCAGTGCATGCTCAGTCACATGAGCAGTGCATGATAGCCACGTGATCATTGCCTACAATTACGTGATCAGTGCATGTGCAGTCACGTGATCACTGCATGATAGACACGTGAACAGTGCATGATAGCCACGTGATCAGTGCATGATCAGTAACGTGATCAGTGCAAGTGCAGTCACGTGATTAGTGTGTGATCAGCCACGAGATCAGTGCATGATAGCCACGTGCTCAGTGCATGATAGCCAAGTGATCAGTGCATGATAGCCACTTGATCAGTGCATGATCAGTCACGTGATCAGTGTAAGATCAACCACGTGATCAATGCATGATAGCCACCAGATCAGTGCATGATCAGTCACGTGATCAGTGCATGATCAGCCACGGGATCAGTGCATGATAGCCATGTGATCAGTGCATGATAGCTACGAGATCAGTGCATAATCAGCCACGTAATCAGTACATGATCAGCCACGTGATCACTGTATGATGAGCCACGTGATCAGTGTATGTGCAGTCACGTGATCAGTGTATGATCAGCCACGTGTTCAGTGCATGATAGCCAAGTGATCAATGCATAATAGCTATGTGATCAGTACATGCTCACTCACATCAGCAGTGCATGATAGCCACGTGAGCATTGCCTACAATTACTTGATCAATGCATGTGCAGTCACGTGATCAGTGCATGATAGACACGTGAACAGTGCATGATAGCCACGTGATCAGTGCATGATCCGTCACGTGATCAGTGCATGTGCAGTCACTTGATTAGTGTATGATAATCCACGTGATCAGTGCATGATTGCAACCTGATCAGTGCATGATAAGCAACGTGATTAGAGCATAATAAGCCACGTGATAAGTGTACGATCAGACACGGGATCAGTGTATTATCAGCTTCATGATCAGTGCATGATCAGCCACGTCATCAGTTCATGGTCAGGCACGTGATCAGTGCATGTTCTGTCATGTGATCACTGTATTATCAGCCACGTGATCAGTGCATGGTCCACAACCTGGTTAGTGCATGATCAGGCACGTGATCAGTGCATGATAGCCACGTGATCAGTGCATGATCAGTCAACTGATCAGGGCATGATCTGTCACTTGATCAGTGTATGATATCCACGTGATCAGTTCATGCGCAGTCATGTGATCAGTGCATGATAACTACGTGATCAGTGCGTGATCAGCCACGTGATCAGTGCAAGATTGTCAAGTGATCAGTGCATGGTTAGTTACGTGATCAATGTATGATTAGCACGAGATCAGTGCATGATAGCCACCTGATCAGTGCATGATCAGTCACGTGATCATGGCATGGGTAGTCATGTGATCAGTGCATGACAGCTACGCACTCAGTGAATAATCAGTCACGTGATCAGTGCATGATAGCCATGTGATCAGTGCATGATAGCTACGAGATCAGTGCTAGATCAACCACGTAATCATTGCATGATCAGCCACGTGATCACTGTATGATCAGCCACGTGATCAGTGCATGTGCGGTTTCCTGATCAGTGTATGATCAGCCACGTGTTCAGTGCATGATAGCCAAGTGATCAGTGCATGATAGCTACGTGATCAGTGCATGCTCAGTCACATGAGCAGTGCATGATAGCCACGTGATCATTGCCTACAATTACGTGATCAGTGCATATGCAGTCACGTGATCAGTGCATATAGACACGTGAACAGTGCATGATAGCCACGTGATCAGTGCATGATCAGTCCCGTGATCAGTGCATGATCTGTCACATGTCCAGTGTATGATATCCACGTGATCACTTCTTACTCAGTCATGTGATCATTGCATGATAGCTAAGTTATCATTGCCTTATCAGCCACGTGATCAGTGTTAGATTGGCCTGTGATCAGTGCATGAATATTTAGGTGATCAATGTATGATTAGCCCCATGATCAGTGCATGATAGCCACTTGATCAGTGCATGATCAGTCACGTGATCATGGCTTGGGGAGTCATGTGATCAGTGCATGATAGCCTCGTGATTAGTGCATAATCAGTCACGTGATCAGTGCATGATCAGCCACGTGATCAGTGCATGATCCACAACCTGGTTAGTGCATGATCAGGCACGTGATCAGTGCATGATAGCCACGTGATCAGTGCATGATCAGTCAACTGATCAGGGCATGATCTGTCACTTGATCAGTGTATGATATCCACGTGATCAGTTCATGCGCAGTCATGTGATCAGTGCATGATAACTACGTGATCAGTGCGTGATCAGCCACGTGATCAGTGCAAGATTGTCAAGTGATCAGTGCATGGTTAGTTATGTGATCAATGTATGATTAGCACGAGATCAGTGCATGATAGCCACGTGATCAGTGCATGATCAGTCCCGTGATCAGTGCATGATCTGTCACATGTCCAGTGTATGATATCCACGTGATCACTTCATACTCAGTCATGTGATCATTGCATGATAGCTAAGTTATCATTGCCTTATCAGCCACGTGATCAGTGTTAGATTGGCCTGTGATCAGTGCATGAATATTTAGGTGATCAATGTATGATTAGCCCCATGATCAGTGCATGATAGCCACTTGATCAGTGCATGATCTGTCACGTGATCATGGCTTGGGGAGTCATGTGATCAGTGCATGATAGCCTCGTGATTAGTGCATAATCAGTCACGTGATCAGTGCATGATCAGCCACGTGATCAGTGCATGATAGCCACGTGATCAGTGCATGATCAGTCAGATGATCATGGCATGCTCAGACATGTGATCAGTGCATTATAGCTACTCGATCAGGGAATAATCAGTCATGTGATCAGTGCCTGATCAGCCACGTGATCAGTGCATGATAGCCACGTAATCAGTGCATGAACAGGTAAGTGATCAGTTCATGTGCAATCACGTGATTAGTGCTTGATAGACACGCCATCAGTGCATGATAGCCGGGTGATCAGTGCACGATCAGTCACGTGATCAGTGCATGCGAAGTCACGTAATCAGTGTATGATCAGCCAAATGATCAGTGCATGATCATGTTCGTGATCAGTGCATGATCAGGCCAGTGAAGAGTGCATGAACAGTCACATGATCAGTTTATGATAGCCAGGTTATCACTGCATGATCAGCCACGTGATCAGTGCATAATCAGACACGTGATGAGTGCAAGCACAGTCACATGATCAGTGCATGATCAGGCAGGTGATCAGTGCGAGATGAGTCACGTGATCAGTGTATGATCATCCACGTGATCAGTGCATGATAGCCAGGTGACCAGTGCATGATCAGTCACGTGACCAGTGCATTATACGCCACGGGATCAGTGCATGATAGCCATGTGATCAGTGCATGATAGCTACGAGATCAGTGCTAGATCAATCACGTAATCAGTGCATGATCAGCCACGGGATCACTGTATGATCAGCCACGTGATCAGTGCATGTGCGGTTACCTGATCAGTGTATGATCAGCCACGTATTCAGTGCATGATAGCCAAGTGATCAGTGCATGATAGCTACGTGATCAGTGCATGCTCAGTCACATGAGCAGTGCATGATAGCCACGTGATCATTGCCTACAATTACGTGATCAGTGCATGTGCAGTCACGTGATCACTACATGATAGACACGTGAACAGTGCATGATAGCCACGTGATCAGTGCATGATCAGTAACGTGATCAGTGCAAGTGCAGTCACGTGATTAGTGTGTGATCAGCCACGAGATCAGTGCATGATAGCCACGTGCTCAGTGCATGATAGCCAAGTGATCAGTGCATGATAGCCACGTGATCAGTGCATGATCAGTCACGTGATCAGTGTAAGATCAACCACGTGATCAATGCATGATAGCCACCAGATCAGTGCATGATCAGTCACGTGATCAGTGCATGATCAGCCTCGGGATCAGTGCATGATAGCCATGTGATCAGTGCATGATAGCTACGAGATCAGTGCATAATCAGCCACGTAATCAGTACATGATCAGCCACGTGATCACTGTATGATGAGCCACGTGATCAGTGTATGTGCAGTCACGTGATCAGTGTATGATCAGCCACGTGTTCAGTGCATGATAGCCAAGTGATCAATGCATAATAGCTACGTGATCAGTACATGCTCAGTCACATCAGCAGTGCATGATAGCCACGTGAGCATTGCCTACAATTACTTGATCAATGCATGTGCAGTCACGTGATCAGTGCATGATAGACACGTGAACAGTGCATGATAGCCACGTGATCAGTGCATGATCCGTCACGTGATCAGTGCATGTGCAGTCACTTGATTAGTGTATGATAATCCACGTGATCAGTGCATGATTGCAACCTGATCAGTGCATGATAAGCAACGTGATTAGAGCATAATAAGCCACGTGATAAGTGTACGATCAGACACGTGATCAGTGTATTATCAGCTTCATGATCAGTGCATGATCAGCCACCTCATCAGTTCATGGTCAGGCACGTGATCAGTGCATGTTCTGTCATGTGATCACTGTATTATCAGCCACCTGATCAGTGCATGATCCACAACCTTGTTAGTGCATGATCAGGCACGTGATCAGTGCATGATAGCCACGTGATCAGTGCATGATCAGTCAACTGATCAGGGCATGATCTGTCACTTGATCAGTGTATGATATCCACGTGATCAGTTCATGCGCAGTCATGTGATCAGTGCATGATAACTACGTGATCAGTGCGTGATCAGCCACGTGATCAGTGCAAGATTGTCAAGTGATCAGTGCATGGTTAGTTACGTGATCAATGTATGATTAGCACGAGATCAGTGCATGATAGCCACCTGATCAGTGCATGATCAGTCACGTGATCATGGCATGGGTAGTCATGTGATCAGTGCATGACAGCTACGCATTCAGTGAATAATCAGTCACGTGATCCGTGCATGATAGCCATGTGATCAGTGCATGATAGCTACGAGATCAGTGCTAGATCAACCACGTAATCATTGCATGATCAGCCACGTGATCACTGTATGATCAGCCACGTGATCAGTGCATGTGCGGTTTCCTGATCAGTGTATGATCAGCCACGTGTTCAGTGCATGATAGCCAAGTGATCAGTGCATGATAGCTACGTGATCAGTGCATGCTCAGTCACATGAGCAGTGCATGATAGCCACGTGATCATTGCCTACAATTACGTGATCAGTGCATATGCAGTCACGTGATCAGTGCATATAGACACGTGAACAGTGCATGATAGCCACGTGATCAGTGCATGATCAGTTCCGTGATCAGTGCATGATCTGTCACATGTCCAGTGTATGATATCCACGTGATCACTTCTTACTCAGTCATGTGATCATTGCATGATAGCTAAGTTATCATTGCCTTATCAGCCACGTGATCAGTGTTAGATTGGCCTGTGATCAGTGCATGAATATTTAGGTGATCAATGTATGATTAGCCCCATGATCAGTGCATGATAGCCACTTGATCAGTGCATGATCAGTCACGTGATCATGGCTTGGGGAGTCATGTGATCAGTGCATCATAGGCTCGTGATTAGTGCATAATCAGTCACGTGATCAGTGCATGATCAGCCACGTGATCAGTGCATGATCAGCCACGTGATCACTGTATTATCAGCCACGTGATCAGTGCATGATCCACAACCTGGTTAGTGCATGATCAGGCACGTGATCGGTGCATGATAGCCACGTGATCAGTGCATGATCAGTCAACTGATCAGGGCATGATCTGTCACTTGATCAGTGTATGATATCCACGTGATCATTTCATGCGCAGTCATGTGATCAGTGCATGATAACTACGTGATCAGTGCGTGATCAGCCACGTGATCAGTGCAAGATTGTCAAGTGATCAGTGCATGGTTAGTTACGTGATCAATGTATGATTAGCACGTGATCAGTGCATGATAGCCACCTGATCAGTGCATGATCAGTCACGTGATCATGGCATGCGTAGTCATGTGATCAGTGCATGACAGCTACGCATTCAGTGAATAATCAGTCACGTGATCAGTGCATGATAGCCATGTGATCAGTGCATGATAGCTACGAGATCAGTGCTAGATCAACCACCTAATCATTGCATGATCAGCCACGTGATCACTGTATGATCAGCCACGTGATCAGTGCATGTGCGGTTTCCTGATCAGTGTATGATCAGCCACGTGTTCAGTGCATGATAGCCAAGTGATCAGTGCATGCTCAGTCACATGAGCAGTGCATGATAGCCACGTGATCATTGCCTACAATTACGTGATCAGTGCATATGCAGTCACGTGATCAGTGCATATAGACACGTGAACAGTGCATGATAGCCACGTGATCAGTGCATGATCAGTCCCGTGATCAGTGCATGATCTGTCACATGTCCAGTGTATGATATCCACGTGATCACTTCTTACTCAGTCATGTGATCATTGCATGATAGCTAAGTTATCATTGCCTTATCAGCCACGTGATCAGTGTTAGATTGGCCTGTGATCAGTGCATGAATATTTAGGTGATCAATGTATGATTAGCCCCATGATCAGTGCATGATAGCCACTTGATCAGTGCATGATCAGTCACGTGATCATGGCTTGGGGAGTCATGTGATCAGTGCATCATAGGCTCGTGATTAGTGCATAATCAGTCACGTGATCAGTGCATGATCAGCCACGTGATCAGTGCATGGTCAGCCACGTGATCACTGTATTATCAGCCACGTGATCATTGCATGATCCACAACCTGGTTAGTGCATGATCAGGCACGTGATCAGTGCATGATAGCCACGTGATCAGTGCATGATCAGTCAACTGATCAGGGCATGATCTGTCACTTGATCAGTGTATGATATCCACGTGATCAGTTCATGCGCAGTCATGTGATCAGTGCATGATAACTACGTGATCAGTGCGTGATCAGCCACGTGATCAGTGCAAGATTGTCAAGTGATCAGTGCATGGTTAGTTACGTGATCAATGTATGATTAGCAGGTGATCAGTGCATGATAGCCACCTGATCAGTGCATGATCAGTCACGTGATCATGGCATGCATAGTCATGTGATCAGTGCATGACAGCTACGCATTCAGTGAATAATCAGTCACGTGATCAGTGCATGATAGCCATGTGATCAGTGCATGATAGCTACGAGATCAGTGCTAGATCAACCACGTAATCATTGCATGATCAGCCACGTGATCACTGTATGATCAGCCACGTGATCAGTGCATGTGCGGTTTCCTGATCAGTGTATGATCAGCCACGTGTTCAGTGCATGATAGCCAAGTGATCAGTGCATGATAGCTACGTGATCAGTGCATGCTCAGTCACATGAGCAGTGCATGATAGCCACGTGATCATTGCCTACAATTACGTGATCAGTGCATATGCAGTCACGTGATCAGTGCATATAGACACGTGAACAGTGCATGATAGCCACGTGATCAGTGCATGATCAGTCCCGTGATCAGTGCGTGATCTGTCACATGTCCAGTGTATGATATCCACGTGATCACTTCTTACTCAGTCATGTGATCATTGCATGATAGCCAAGTTATCATTGCCTTATCAGCCACGTGATCAGTGTTAGATTGGCCTGTGATCAGTGCATGAATATTTAGGTGATCAATGTATGATTAGCCCCATGATCAGTGCATGATAGCCACTTGATCAGTGCATGATCAGTCACGTGATCATGGCTTGGGGAGTCATGTGAGCAGTGCATGATAGCCTCGTGATTAGTGCATAATCAGTCACGTGATCAGTGCATGATCAGCCACGTGATCAGTGCATGATAGCCACGTGATCAGTGCATGACCAGTCAGATGATCATGGCATGCTCAGACATGTGATCAGTGCATTATAGCTACTCGATCAGGGAATAATCAGTCATGGGATCAGTGCCTGATCAGCCACGTGATCAGTGCATGATAGCCACGTAATCAGTGCATGAACAGGTAAGTGATCAGTTCATGTGCAATCACGTGATTAGTGCTTGATAGACACGCCATCAGTGCATGATAGCCAGGTGATCAGTGCATGATCAGTCACGTGATCAGTGCATAATCAGACACGTGATGAGTGCACGCACAGTCACATGATCAGTTTATGATAGCCAGGTTATCACTGCATGATCAGCCACGTGATCAGTGCATAATCAGACACGTGATAAGTGCATGCACAGTCACATGATCAGTGCATGATCAGGCAGGTGATCAGTGTGTGATCAGTCACGTGATCAGTGTATGATCATCCACGTGATCAGTGCATGATAGCCAGGTGACCAGTGCATGATCAGTCACGTGAGCAGTGCATTATACGCCACGGGATCAGTGCATGATAGCCATGTGATCAGTGCATGATAGCTACGAGATCAGTGCTAGATCAATCACGTAATCAGTGCATGATCAGCCAAGGGATCACTGTATGATCAGCCACGTGATCAGTGCATGTGCGGTTAACTGATCAGTGTATGATCAGCCACGTGTTCAGTGCATGATAGCCAAGTGATCAATGCATGATAGCTACGTGATCAGTGCATGCTCAGTCACATGAGCAGTGCATGATAGCCACGTGATCATTGCCTACAATTACGTGATCAGTGCATGTGCAGTCACGTGATCACTGCATGATAGACACGTGAACAGTGCATGATAGCCACGTGATCAGTGCATGATCAGTTACGTGATCAGTGCATGTGCAGTCACGTGATTAGTGTGTGATCAGCCACGAGATCAGTGCATGATAGCCACGTGCTCAGTGCATGATAGCCAAGTGATCAGTGCATGATAGCCACGTGATCAGTGCATGATCAGTCACGTGATCAGTGTAAGATCAACCACGTGATCAATGCATGATAGCCACCAGATCAGTGCATGATCAGTCACGTGATCAGTGCATGATCCACCACGGGATCAGTGCATGATAGCCATGTGATCAGTGCATGATAGCTACGAGATCAGTGCATAATCAGCCACGTAATCAGTACATGATCAGCCACGTGATCACTGTATGATGAGCCACGTGATCAGTGCATGTGCAGTCACGTGATCAGTGTATGATCAGCCACATGTTCAGTGCATAATAGCCAAGTGATCAATGCATAATAGCTACGTGATCAGTACATGCTCCGTCACATCAGCAGTGCATGATAGCCACGTGAGCATTGCCTACAATTACTTGATCAATGCATGTGCAGTCACGTGATCAGTGCATGATAGACACGTGAACAGTGCATGATAGCCACGTGATCAGTGCATGATCCGTCACGTGATCAGTGCATGTGCAGTCACTTGATTAGTGTATGATAATCCACGTGATCTGTGCATGATAGCAACCTGATCAGTGCATGATAAGCAACGTGATTAGAGCATAATAAGCCACGTGATAAGTGTATGATCAGACACGTGATCAGTGTATTATCAGCTTCATGATCAGTGCATGATCAGCCACGTCATCAGTTCATGGTCAGGCACGTGATCAGTGCATGTTCTGTCATGTGATCCGTGTACGATCATCCACGTGATCAGTGCATGATCAGCCACGTGATCACTGTATTATCAGCCACGTGATCAGTGCATGATCCACAACCTGGTTAGTGCATGATCAGGCACGTGATCAGTGCATGATAGCCACGTGATCAGTGCATGATCAGTCAACTGATCAGGGCATGATCTGTCACTTGATCAGTGTATGATATCCACGTGATCAGTTCATGCGCAGTCATGTGATCAGTGCATGATAACTACGTGATCAGTGCGTGAGCAGCCACGTGATCAGTGCAAGATTGTCAAGTGATCAGTGCATGGTTAGTTACGTGATCCATGTATGATTAGCACGTGATCAGTGCATGATAGCCATCTGATCAGTGCATGATCAGTCACGTGATCATGGCATGCGTAGTCATGTGATCAGTGCATGACAGCTACGCATTCAGTGAATAATCAGTCACGTGATCAGTGCATGATAGCCATGTGATCAGTGCATGATAGCTACGAGATCAGTGCTAGATCAACCACGTAATCATTGCATGATCAGCCACGTGATCAGTGCATGTGCGGTTTCCTGATCAGTGTATGATCAGCCACGTGTTCAGTGCATGATAGCCAAGTGATCAGTGCATGATAGCTACGTGATCAGTGCATGCTCAGTCACATGAGCAGTGCATGATAGCCACGTGATCATTGCCTACAATTACGTGATCAGTGCATATGCAGTCACGTGATCAGTGCATGATCTGTCACATGTCCAGTGTATGATATCCACGTGAACACTTCTTACTCAGTCATGTGATCAATGCATGATAGCCAAGTTATCATTGCCTTATCAGCCACGTGATCAGTGTTAGATTGGCCTGTGATCAGTGCATGAATATTTAGGTGATCAATGTAGGATTAGCCCCATGATCAGTGCATGATAGCCACTTGATGAGTGCATGATCAGTCACGTGATCATGGCTTGGGGAGTCATGTGATCAGTGCATCATAGGCTCGTGATTAGTGCATAATCAGTCACGTGATCAGTGCCTGATCAGCCACGTGATCAGTGCATGATAGCCATGTAATCAGTGCATGAACAGGTAAGTGATCAGTTCATGTGCAATCACGTGATTAGTGCTTGATAGACACGCCATCAGTGCATGATAGCCAGGTGATCAGTGCATGATCAGTCACGTGATCAGTGCATGCGCAGTCACGTAATCAGTGTATGATCAGCCAAATGATCAGTGCATGATCATGTTTGTGATCAGTGCATGATCAGGCCAGTGAAGAGTGCATGAACAGTCACATGATCAGTTTATGATAGCCAGGTTATCACTGCATGATCAGCCACGTGATCAGTGCATAATCAGACACGTGATGAGTGCATGCACAGTCACATGATCAGTGCATGATCAGGCAGGTGATCAGTGCGTGATCAGTCACGTGATCAGTGTATGATCATCCACGTGATCAGTGCATGATAGCCATGTGATCAGTGCATGATAGCTACGAGATCAGTGCTAGATCAATCACGTAATCAGTGCATGATCAGCCACGGGATCACTGTATGATCAGCCACGTGATCAGGGCATGTGCGGTTACCTGATCAGTGTATGATCAGCCACGTGTTCAGTGCATGATAGCCAAGTGATCAATGCATGATAGCTACGTGATCAGTGCATGCTAAGTCACATGAGCAGTGCATGATAGCGACGTGATCATTGCCTACAATTACGTGATCAGTGCATGTGCAGTCACCTGATCAGTGCATGATAGCCACGTGATCAGTGCATGATCAGTCCCGTGATCAGTGTAAGATCAACCACGTGATCAATGCATGATAGCCACCAGATCAGTGCATAATCAGCCACGTAATCAGTACATGATCAGCCACGTGATCACTGTATGATGAGCCACGTGATCAGTGTATGTGCAGTCACGTGATCAGTGTATGATCAGCCACGTGTTCAGTGCATGATAGCCAAGTGATCAATGCATAATAGCTACGTGATCAGTACATGCTCAGTCACATCAGCAGTGCATGATTGCCACGTGAGCATTGCCTACAATTACTTGATCAATGCATGTGCAGTCACGTGATCAGTGCATGATAGACACGTGAACAGTGCATGATAGCCACGTGATCAGTGCATGTGCAGTCACTTGACTAGTGTATGATAATCCATGTGATCAGTGCATGATAGCAACCTGATCAGTGCATGATAAGCAACGTGATTAGAGCATAATAAGCCACGTGATAAGTGTACGATCAGACACGTGATCAGTGTATTATCAGCTTCATGATCAGTGCATGATCAGCCACGTCATCAGTTCATGGTCAGGCACGTGATCAGTGCATGTTCTGTCATGTGATCCGTGTATGATCATCCACGTGATCAGTGCATGATCAGCCACGTGATCACTGTATTATCAGCCACGTGATCAGTGCATGATCCACAACCTGGTTAGTGCATGATCAGGCACGTGATCAGTGCATGATAGCCACGTGATCAGTGCATGATCAGTCAACTGATCAGGGCATGCTCTGTCACTTGATCAGTGTATGATATCCACGTGATCAGTTCATGCGCAGTCATGTGATCAGTGCATGATAACTACGTGATCAGTGCGTGATCAGCCACGTGATCAGTGCAAGATTGTCAAGTGATCAGTGCATGGTTAGTTACGTGATCAATGTATGATTAGCAGGTGATCAGTGCATGATAGCCACCTGATCAGTGCATGATCAGTCACGTGATCATGGCATGCGTAGTCATGTGATCAGTGCATGACAGCTACGCATTCAGTGAATAATCAGTCACCTGATCAGTGCATGATAGCCATGTGATCAGTGCATGATAGCTACGAGATCAGTGCTAGATCAACCACGTAATCATTGCATGATCAGCCACGTGATCACTGTATGATCAGCCACGTGATCAGTGCATGTGCGGTTTCCCGATCAGTGTATGATCAGCCACGAGTTCAGTGCATGATAGCCAAGTGATCAGTGCATGATAGCTACGTGATCAGTGCATGCTCAGTCACATGAGCAGTGCATGATAGCCACGTGATCATTGCCTACAATTACGTGATCAGTGCATATGCAGTCACGTGATCAGTGCATATAGACACGTGAACAGTGCATGATAGCCACGTGATCAGTGCATGATCAGTCCCGTGATCAGTGCATGATCTGTCACATGTCCAGTGTATGATATCCACGTGATCACTTCTTACTCAGTCATGTGATCATTGCATGATAGCCAAGTTATCATTGCCTTATCAGCCACGTGATCAGTGTTAGATTGGCCTGTGATCAGTGCATGAATATTTAGGTGATCAATGTATGATTAGCCCCATGATCAGTGCATGATAGCCACTTGATCAGTGCATGATCAGTCACGTGATCATGGCTTGGGGAGTCATGTGATCAGTGCATGATAGCCTCGTGATTAGTTCATAATCAGTCACGTGATCAGTGCATGATCAGCCACGTGATCAGTGCATGATAGCCAGGTGATCAGTGCATGATCAGTCAGATGATCATGGCATGCTCAGACACGTGATCAGTGCATTATAGCTACTCGATCAGGGAATAATCAGTCATGGGATCAGTGCCTGATCAGCCACGTGATCAGTGCATGATAGCCACGTAATCAGTGCATGAACAGGTAAGTGATCAGTTCATGTGCAATCACGTGATTAGTGCTTGATAGACACGCCATCAGTGCATGATAGCCAGGTGATCAGTGCATGCACAGTCACATGATCAGTGTATGATCAGCTTCGTGATAAGTGCATGATCAGCCACGTGATCAGTGAATGATCAGGCCAGTGAAGAGTGCATGATCAGTCACGTGATCAGTTTATGATAGCCAGGTTATCATTGCATGATCAGCCACGTGATCAGGGCATAATCAGACACGTGATGAGTGCATGCACAGTCACATGATCAGTGCATGATCAGGCAGGTGATCAGTGGGTGATCAGTCACGTGATCAGTGTATGATCATCCACGTGATCAGTGTATGATAGCCAGGTGACCAGTGCATGATCAGTCACGTGATCAGTGTAAGATTAACCACGTGATCAATGCATGATGGCCACCAGATCAGTGCAAAATCAGCCACGTAATCAGTACATGATCAGCCACGTGATCACTGTATGATGAGCCACGTGATCAGTGTATGTGCAGTCACGTGATCAGTGTATGATCAGCCACGTGTTCAGTGCATGATAGCCAAGTGATCAATGCATAATAGCTTCGTGATCAGTGCATGCTCAGTCACATCAGCAGTGCATGATAGCCACGTGAGCATTGCCTACAATTACTTGATCAATGCATGTGCAGTCACGTGATCAGTGCATGATAGACACGTGAACAGTGCATGATAGCCACGTGATCAGTGCATGATCTGTCACGTGATCAGTGCATGTGCAGTCACTTGATTTGTATATGATATTCCACGTGATCAGTGCATGATAACAACCTGATCAGTGCATGATAAGCAACGTGATTAGAGCATAATAAGCCACGTGATAAGTGTACGATCAGACACGTGATCAGTGTATTATCAGCTTCATGATCAGTGCATGATCAGCCACGTCATCAGTTCATGGTCAGGCACGTGATCAGTGAATGTTCTGTCATGTGATCCGTGTATGATCATCCACGTGATCAGTGCATGATCAGCCACGTGATCACTGTATTATCAGCCACGTGATCAGTGCATGATCCACAACCTGGTTAGTGCATGATCAGGCAGGTGATCAGTGCATGATAGCCACGTGATCAGTGCATGATCAGTCAACTGATCAGGGCATGATCTGTCACTTGATCAGTGTATGATATCCACGTGATCAGTTCATGCGCAGTCATGTGATCAGTGCATGATAACTACGTGATCAGTGCGTGATCAGCCACGTGATCAGTGCAAGATTGTCAAGTGATCAGTGCATGGTTAGTTACGTGATCAATGTATGATTAGCACGTGATCAGTGCATGATAGCCACCTGATCAGTGCATGATCAGTCACGTGATCATGGCATGCGTAGTCATGTGATCAGTGCATGACAGCTACGCATTCAGTGAATAATCAGTCACGTGATCAGTGCATGATAGCCATGTGATCAGTGCATGATAGCTACGAGATCAGTGCTAGATCAACCACGTAATCATTGCATGATCAGCCACGTGATCACTGTATGATCAGCCACGTGATCAGTGCATGTGCGGTTTCCTGATCAGTGTATGATCAGCCACGTGTTCAGTGCATGATAGCCAAGTGATCAGTGCATGATAGCTACGTGATCAGTGCATGCTCAGTCACATGAGCAGTGCATGATAGCCACGTGATCATTGCCTACAATTACGTGATCAGTGCATATGCAGTCACGTGATCAGTGCATATAGACACGTGAACAGTGCATGATAGCCACGTGATCAGTGCATGATCAGTCCCGTGATCAGTGCATGATCTGTCACATGTCCAGTGTATGATATCCACGTGATCACTTCTTACTCAGTCATGTGATCATTGCATGATAGCTAAGTTATCATTGCCTTATCAGCCACGTGATCAGTGTTAGATTGGCCTGTGATCAGTGCATGAATATTTAGGTGATCAATGTATGATTAGCCCCATGATCAGTGCATGATAGCCACTTGATCAGTGCATGATCAGTCACGTGATCATGGCTTGGGGAGTCATGTGATCAGTGCATGATAGCCTCGTGATTAGTGCATAATCAGTCACGTGATCAGTGCATGATCAGCCACGTGATCAGTGCATGATAGCCACGTGATCAGTGCATGATCAGTCAGATGATCATGGCATGTTCAGACATGTGATCAGTGCATTATAGCTACTCGATCATGGAATAATCAGTCATGTGATCAGTGCCTGATCAGCCACGTGATCAGTGCATGATAGCCACGTAATCAGTGCATGAACAGGTAAGTGATCAGTTCATGTGCAATCACGTGATTAGTGCTTGATAGACACGCCATCAGTGCATGATAGCCAGGTGATCAGTGCATGCACAGTCACATGATCAGTGTATGATCAGCTTCGTGATAAGTGCATGATCAGCCACGTGATCAGTGAATGATCAAGCCAGTGAAGAGTGCATGATCAGTCACGTGATCAGTTTATGATAGCCAGGTTATCATTGCATGATCAGCCACGTGATCAGGGCATAATCAGACACGTGATGAGTGCATACACAGTCACATGATCAGTGCATGATCAGGCAGGTGATCAGTGGGTGATCAGTCACGTGATCAGTGTATGATCATCCACGTGATCTGTGCATGATAGCCAGGTGACCAGTGCATGAACAGTCACGTGACCAGTGCATTATACGCCACGGGATCAGTGCATGATAGCCATGTGATCAGTGCATGACAGCTACAAGATCAGTGCTAGATCAATCACGTAAGCAGTGCATGATCAGCCACGAGATCACTGTATGATCAGTCACGTAATCATTGCATGTGCGGTTACCTGATCAGTGTATGATCAGCCACGTGTTCAGTGCATGTTAGCTAAGTGATCGATGCATGAGAGCTACGTGATCAGTGCATGCTCAGTCACATGAGCAGTGCATGATAGCCACGTGATCATTGCCTACAATTATGTGATCAGTGCATGTGCAGTCACGTGATCAGTGCATGATAGACACGTGAACAGTGCATGATAGCTACGTGATCAGTGCATGATCAGTAACATGATCAGTGCATGTGCAGTCACGTGATTAGTGTATGATCAGCCACGAGATCACTGCATGATAGCCACATGCTCAGTGCATGATAGCCAAGTGATCAGTGCATGATAGCCACGTGATCAGTGCATGATCAGTCACGTGATCAGTGTAAGATCAACCACGTGATCAATGCATGATAGCCACCAGATCAGTGCATGATCAGTCACGGGATCAGTGCATGATAGCCATGTGATCAGTGCATGATAGCTACGGAATCAGTGCATAATCAGCCACATAATCAGTACATGATCAGCCACGTGATCACTGTATGATGAGCCACGTGATCAGTGTATGTGCAGTCACGTGATCAGTGTATGATCAGCCACGTGTTCAGTGCATGATAACCAAGTGATCAATGCATAATAGCTACGTGATCAGTACATGCTCAGTCACATCAGCAGTGCATGATAGCCACGTGAGCATTGACTACAATTACTTGATCAATGCATGTGCAGTCACGTGATCAGTGCATGATAGCCACGTGATCAGTGCATGATCGGTCACGTGATCAGTGCATGTGCAGTCACTTGATTAGTGTATGATAATCCACGTGATCAGTGCATGATAGCAACCTGATCAGTGCATGATAAGCAACGTGATTAGAGCATAATAAGCCACGTGATAAGTGTACGATCAGACACGTGATCAGTGTATTATCAGCTTCATGATCAGTGCATGATCAGCCACGTCATCAGTTCATGGTCAGGCACGTGATCAGTGCATGTTCTGTCATGTGATCCGTGTATGATCATCCACGTGATCAGTGCATGATCAGCCACGTGATCACTGTATTATCAGCCACGTGATCAGTGCATGATCCACAACCTGATTAGTGCATGATCAGGCACGTGATCAGTGCATGATAGCCACGTGATCAGTGCATGATCAGTCAACTGATCAGGGCATGATCTGTCACTTGATCAGTGTATGATATCCACGTGATCAGTTCATGCGCAGTCATGTGATCAGTGCATGATAACTACGTGATCAGTGCGTGATCAGCCACGTGATCAGTGCAAGATTGTCAAGTGATCAGTGCATGGTTAGTTACGTGATCAATGTATGATTAGCACGTGATCAGTGCATGATAGCCACCTGATCAGTGCATGATCAGTCACGTGATCATGGCATGCGTAGTCATGTGATCAGTGCATGACAGCTACGCATTCAGTGAATAATCAGTCACGTGATCAGTGCATGATAGCCATGTGATCAGTGCATGATAGCTACGAGATCAGTGCTAGATCAACCACGTAATCAGTGCATGATCAGCCACGTGATCACTGTATGATCAGCCACGTGATCAGTGCATGTGCGGTTTCCTGATCAGTGTATGATCAGCCACGTGTTCAGTGCATGATAGCCAAGTGATCAGTGCATGATAGCTACGTGATCAGTGCATGCTCAGTAACATGAGCAGTGCATGATAGCCACGTGATCATTGCCTACAATTACGTGATCAGTGCATATGCAGTCACGTGATCAGTGCATATAGACACGTGAACAGTGCATGATAGTCACGTGATCAGTGCATGATCAGTCCCGTGATCAGTGCATGATCTGTCACATGTCCAGTGTATGATATCCACGTGATCACTTCTTACTCAGTCATGTGATCATTGCATGATAGCTAAGTTACCATTGCCTTATCAGCCACGTGATCAGTGTTAGATTGGCCTGTGATCAGTGCATGAATATTTAGGTGATCAATGTATGATTAGCCCCATGATCAGTGCATGATAGCCACTTGATGAGTGCATGATCAGCCACGTGATCAGTGCATGATAGCCACGTGTTCAGTGCATGATCAGTCAGATGATCATGGCATGCTCAGACATGTGATCAGTGCATTATAGCTACTCGATCAGGGAATAATCAGTCATGGGATCAGTGCCTGATCAGCCACGTGATCAGTGCATGATAGCCACGTAATCAGTGCATGAACAGGTAAGTGATCAGTTCATGTGTAATCACGTGATTAGTGCTTGATAGACGCGCCATCAGTGCATGATAGCCAGGTGATCAGTGCATGCACAGTCACATGATCAGTGTATGATCAGCTTCGTGATAAGTGCATGATCAGCCACGTGATCAGTGAATGATCAAGCCAGTGAAGAGTGCATGAACAGTCACGTGATCAGTTTATGATAGCCAGGTTATCATTGCATGATGAGCCACGTGATCAGGGCATAATCAGACACGTGATGAGTGCATGCACAGTCACATGATCAGTGCATGATCAGGCAGGTGATCAGTGGGTGATCAGTCACGTGATCAGTGTATGATCATCCACGTGATCAGTGCATGATAGCCAGGTGACCAGTGCATGATCAGTCACGTGATCAGTGCATTATAAGCCACGGGATCAGTGCATGATAGCCATGCGATCAGTGCATGACAGCTACGAGATCAGTGCTAGATCAATCACGTAAGCAGTGCATGATCAGCCATGAGATCACTGTATGATCAGCCACGTGATCAGTGCATGTGCGGTTACCTGATCAGTGTATGATCAGCCACGTGTTCAGTGCATGATAGCCAAGTGATCAATGCCTGATAGCTACGTGATCAGTGCATGCTCAGTCACATGAGCAGTGCATGATAGCCACGTGATCATTGCCTACAATTACGTGATCAGTGCATGTGCAGTCACGTGATCACTGCATGATAGACACGTGAACAGTGCATGATAGCCACGTGATCAGTGCATGTGCAGTCACGTGATTAGTGTATGATCAGCCACGAGATCACTGCATGATAGCCACGTGCTCAGTGCATGAGAGCCAAATGATCAGTGCATGATAGCCACGTGATCAGTGCATGATCAGTCACGTGATCAGTGTAAGATCAACCACGTGATCAATGCATGATAGCCACCAGATCAGTGCATGATCAGTCACGGGATCAGTGCATGATAGCCATGTGATCAGTGCATGATAGCTACGGGATCAGTGCATAATCAGCCACGTAATCAGTACATGATCAGCCACGTGATCACTGTATGATGAGCCACGTGATCAGTGTATGTGCAGTCACGTGATCAGTGTATGATCAGCCACGTGTTCAGTGCATGATAGCCAAGTGATCAATGCATAATAGCTACGTGATCAGTACATGCTCAGTCACATCAGCAGTGCATGATAGCCACGTGAGCATTGCCTACAATTACTTGATCAATGCATGTGCAGTCACGTGATCAGTGCATGATAGACACCTGAACAGTGCATGATAGCCACGTGATCAGTGCATGATCCGTCACGTGATCAGTGCATGTGCAGTCACTTGATTAGTGTATGATAATCCACGTGATCAGTGCATGATAGCAACCTGATCAGTGCATGATAAGCAACGTGATTAGAGCATAATAAGCCACGTGATAAGTGTACGATCAGACACGTGATCAGTGTATTATCAGCTTCATGATCAGTGCATGATCAGCCACGTCATCAGTTCATGGTCAGGCACGTGATCAGTGCATGTTCTGTCATGTGATCCGTGTATGATCATCCACGTGATCAGTGCATGATCAGCCACGTGATCACTGTATTATCAGCCACGTGATCAGTGCATGATCCACAACCTGGTTAGTGCATGATCAGGCACGTGATCAGTGCATGATAGCCACGTGATCAGTGCATGATCAGTCAACTGATCAGGGCATGCTCTGTCACTTGATCAGTGTATGATATCCACGTGATCAGTTCATGCGCAGTCATGTGATCAGTGCATGATAACTACGTGATCAGTGCGTGATCAGCCACGTGATCAGTGCAAGATTGTCAAGTGATCAGTGCATGGTTAGTTACGTGATCAATGTATGATTAGCAGGTGATCAGTGCATGATAGCCACCTGATCAGTGCATGATCAGTCACGTGATCATGGCATGCGTAGTCATGTGATCAGTGCATGACAGCTACGCATTCAGTGAATAATCAGTCACGTGATCAGTGCATGATAGCCATGTGATCAGTGCATGATAGCTACGAGATCAGTGCTAGATCAACCACGTAATCATTGCATGATCAGCCACGTGATCACTGTATGATCAGCCACGTGATCAGTGCATGTGCGGTTTCCCGATCAGTGTATGATCAGCCACGTGTTCAGTGCATGATAGCCAAGTGATCAGTGCATGATAGCTACGTGATCAGTGCATGCTCAGTCACATGAGCAGTGCATGATAGCCACGTGATCATTGCCTACAATTACGTGATCAGTGCATATGCAGTCACGTGATCAGTGCATATAGACACGTGAACAGTGCATGATAGCCACGTGATCAGTGCATGATCAGTCCCGTGATCAGTACATGATCTGTCACATGTCCAGTGTATGATATCCACGTGATCACTTCTTACTCAGTCATGTGATCATTGCATGATAGCCAAGTTATCATTGCCTTATCAGCCACGTGATCAGTGTTAGATTGGCCTGTGATCAGTGCATGAATATTTAGGTGATCAATGTATGATTAGCCCCATGATCAGTGCATGATAGCCACTTGATCAGTGCATGATCAGTCACGTGATCATGGCTTGGGGAGTCATGTGATCAGTGCATGATAGCCTCGTGATTAGTTCATAATCAGTCACGTGATCAGTGCATGATCAGCCACGTGATCAGTGCATGATAGCCAGGTGATCAGTGCATGATCAGTCAGATGATCATGGCATGCTCAGACACGTGATCAGTGCATTATAGCTACTCGATCAGGGAATAATCAGTCATGGGATCAGTGCCTGATCAGCCACGTGATCAGTGCATGATAGCCACGTAATCAGTGCATGAACAGGTAAGTGATCAGTTCATGTGCAATCACGTGATTAGTGCTTGATAGACACGCCATCAGTGCATGATAGCCAGGTGATCAGTGCATGCACAGTCACATGATCAGTGTATGATCAGCTTCGTGATAAGTGCATGATCAGCCACGTGATCAGTGAATGATCAGGCCAGTGAAGAGTGCATGATCAGTCACGTGATCAGTTTATGATAGCCAGGTTATCATTGCATGATCAGCCACGTGATCAGGGCATAATCAGACACGTGATGAGTGCATGCACAGTCACATGATCAGTGCATGATCAGGCAGGTGATCAGTGGGTGATCAGTCACGTGATCAGTGTATGACCATCCACGTGATCAGTGTATGATAGCCAGGTGACCAGTGCATGATCAGTCACGTGATCAGTGTAAGATTAACCACGTGATCAATGCATGATGGCCACCAGATCAGTGCAAAATCAGCCACGTAATCAGTACATGATCAGCCACGTGATCACTGTATGATGAGCCACGTGATCAGTGTATGTGCAGTCACGTGATCAGTGTATGATCAGCCACGTGTTCAGTGCATGATAGCCAAGTGATCAATGCATAATAGCTTCGTGATCAGTGCATGCTCAGTCACATCAGCAGTGCATGATAGCCACGTGAGCATTGCCTACAATTACTTGATCAATGCATGTGCAGTCACGTGATCAGTGCATGATAGACACGTGAACAGTGCATGATAGCCACGTGATCAGTGCATGATCCGTCACGTGATCAGTGCATGTGCAGTCACTTGATTAGTATATGATATTCCACGTGATCAGTGCATGATAACAACCTGATCAGTGCATGATAAGCAACGTGATTAGAGCATAATAAGCCACGTGATAAGTGTACGATCAGACACGTGATCAGTGTATTATCAGCTTCATGATCAGTGCATGATCAGCCACGTCATCAGTTCATGGTCAGGCACGTGATCAGTGCATGTTCTGTCATGTGATCCGTGTATGATCATCCACGTGATCAGTGCATGATCAGCCACGTGATCACTGTATTATCAGCCACGTGATCAGTGCATGATCCACAACCTGGTTAGTGCATGATCAGGCACGTGATCAGTGCATGATAGCCACGTGATCAGTGCATGATCAGTCAACTGATCAGGGCATGCTCTGTCACTTGATCAGTGTATGATATCCACGTGATCAGTTCATGCGCAGTCATGTGATCAGTGCATGATAACTACGTGATCAGTGCGTGATCAGCCACGTGATCAGTGCAAGATTGTCAAGTGATCAGTGCATGGTTAGTTACGTGATCAATGTATGATTAGCAGGTGATCAGTGCATGATAGCCACCTGATCAGTGCATGATCAGTCACGTGATCATGGCATGCGTAGTCATGTGATCAGTGCATGACAGCTACGCATTCAGTGAATAATCAGTCACGTGATCAGTGCATGATAGCCATGTGATCAGTGCATGATAGCTACGAGATCAGTGCTAGATCAACCACGTAATCATTGCATGATCAGCCACGTGATCACTGTATGATCAGCCACGTGATCAGTGCATGTGCGGTTTCCCGATCAGTGTATGATCAGCCACGTGTTCAGTGCATGATAGCCAAGTGATCAGTGCATGATAGCTACGTGATCAGTGCATGCTCAGTCACATGAGCAGTGCATGATAGCCACGTGATCATTGCCTACAATTACGTGATCAGTGCATATGCAGTCACGTGATCAGTGCATATAGACACGTGAACAGTGCATGATAGCCACGTGATCAGTGCATGATCAGTCCCGTGATCAGTGCATGATCTGTCACATGTCCAGTGTATGATATCCACGTGATCACTTCTTACTCAGTCATGTGATCATTGCATGATAGCCAAGTTATCATTGCCTTATCAGCCACGTGATCAGTGCATGATCTGTCACGTGATCAGTGCATGTGCAGTCACTTGATTTGTATATGATATTCCACGTGATCAGTGCATGATAACAACCTGATCAGTGCATGATAAGCAACGTGATTAGAGCATAATAAGCCACGTGATAAGTGTACGATCAGACACGTGATCAGTGTATTATCAGCTTCATGATCAGTGCATGATCAGCCACGTCATCAGTTCATGGTCAGGCACGTGATCAGTGAATGTTCTGTCATGTGATCCGTGTATGATCATCCACGTGATCAGTGCATGATCAGCCACGTGATCACTGTATTATCAGCCACGTGATCAGTGCATGATCCACAACCTGGTTAGTGCATGATCAGGCAGGTGATCAGTGCATGATAGCCACGTGATCAGTGCATGATCAGTCAACTGATCAGGGCATGATCTGTCACTTGATCAGTGTATGATATCCACGTGATCAGTTCATGCGCAGTCATGTGATCAGTGCATGATAACTACGTGATCAGTGCGTGATCAGCCACGTGATCAGTGCAAGATTGTCAAGTGATCAGTGCATGGTTAGTTACGTGATCAATGTATGATTAGCACGTGATCAGTGCATGATAGCCACCTGATCAGTGCATGATCAGTCACGTGATCATGGCATGCGTAGTCATGTGATCAGTGCATGACAGCTACGCATTCAGTGAATAATCAGTCACGTGATCAGTGCATGATAGCCATGTGATCAGTGCATGATAGCTACGAGATCAGTGCTAGATCAACCACGTAATCATTGCATGATCAGCCACGTGATCACTGTATGATCAGCCACGTGATCAGTGCATGTGCGGTTTCCTGATCAGTGTATGATCAGCCACGTGTTCAGTGCATGATAGCCAAGTGATCAGTGCATGATAGCTACGTGATCAGTGCATGCTCAGTCACATGAGCAGTGCATGATAGCCACGTGATCATTGCCTACAATTACGTGATCAGTGCATATGCAGTCACGTGATCAGTGCATATAGACACGTGAACAGTGCATGATAGCCACGTGATCAGTGCATGATCAGTCCCGTGATCAGTGCATGATCTGTCACATGTCCAGTGTATGATATCCACGTGATCACTTCTTACTCAGTCATGTGATCATTGCATGATAGCTAAGTTATCATTGCCTTATCAGCCACGTGATCAGTGTTAGATTGGCCTGTGATCAGTGCATGAATATTTAGGTGATCAATGTATGATTAGCCCCATGATCAGTGCATGATAGCCACTTGATCAGTGCATGATCAGTCACGTGATCATGGCTTGGGGAGTCATGTGATCAGTGCATGATAGCCTCGTGATTAGTGCATAATCAGTCACGTGATCAGTGCATGATCAGCCACGTGATCAGTGCATGATAGCCACGTGATCAGTGCATGATCAGTCAGATGATCATGGCATGTTCAGACATGTGATCAGTGCATTATAGCTACTCGATCATGGAATAATCAGTCATGTGATCAGTGCCTGATCAGCCACGTGATCAGTGCATGATAGCCACGTAATCAGTGCATGAACAGGTAAGTGATCAGTTCATGTGCAATCACGTGATTAGTGCTTGATAGACACGCCATCAGTGCATGATAGCCAGGTGATCAGTGCATGCACAGTCACATGATCAGTGTATGATCAGCTTCGTGATAAGTGCATGATCAGCCACGTGATCAGTGAATGATCAAGCCAGTGAAGAGTGCATGATCAGTCACGTGATCAGTTTATGATAGCCAGGTTATCATTGCATGATCAGCCACGTGATCAGGGCATAATCAGACACGTGATGAGTGCATACACAGTCACATGATCAGTGCATGATCAGGCAGGTGATCAGTGGGTGATCAGTCACGTGATCAGTGTATGATCATCCACGTGATCTGTGCATGATAGCCAGGTGACCAGTGCATGAACAGTCACGTGACCAGTGCATTATACGCCACGGGATCAGTGCATGATAGCCATGTGATCAGTGCATGACAGCTACAAGATCAGTGCTAGATCAATCACGTAAGCAGTGCATGATCAGCCACGAGATCACTGTATGATCAGTCACGTAATCATTGCATGTGCGGTTACCTGATCAGTGTATGATCAGCCACGTGTTCAGTGCATGTTAGCTAAGTGATCGATGCATGAGAGCTACGTGATCAGTGCATGCTCAGTCACATGAGCAGTGCATGATAGCCACGTGATCATTGCCTACAATTATGTGATCAGTGCATGTGCAGTCACGTGATCAGTGCATGATAGACACGTGAACAGTGCATGATAGCTACGTGATCAGTGCATGATCAGTAACATGATCAGTGCATGTGCAGTCACGTGATTAGTGTATGATCAGCCACGAGATCACTGCATGATAGCCACATGCTCAGTGCATGATAGCCAAGTGATCAGTGCATGATAGCCACGTGATCAGTGCATGATCAGTCACGTGATCAGTGTAAGATCAACCACGTGATCAATGCATGATAGCCACCAGATCAGTGCATGATCAGTCACGGGATCAGTGCATGATAGCCATGTGATCAGTGCATGATAGCTACGGAATCAGTGCATAATCAGCCACATAATCAGTACATGATCAGCCACGTGATCACTGTATGATGAGCCACGTGATCAGTGTATGTGCAGTCACGTGATCAGTGTATGATCAGCCACGTGTTCAGTGCATGATAACCAAGTGATCAATGCATAATAGCTACGTGATCAGTACATGCTCAGTCACATCAGCAGTGCATGATAGCCACGTGAGCATTGACTACAATTACTTGATCAATGCATGTGCAGTCACGTGATCAGTGCATGATAGCCACGTGATCAGTGCATGATCGGTCACGTGATCAGTGCATGTGCAGTCACTTGATTAGTGTATGATAATCCACGTGATCAGTGCATGATAGCAACCTGATCAGTGCATGATAAGCAACGTGATTAGAGCATAATAAGCCACGTGATAAGTGTACGATCAGACACGTGATCAGTGTATTATCAGCTTCATGATCAGTGCATGATCAGCCACGTCATCAGTTCATGGTCAGGCACGTGATCAGTGCATGTTCTGTCATGTGATCCGTGTATGATCATCCACGTGATCAGTGCATGATCAGCCACGTGATCACTGTATTATCAGCCACGTGATCAGTGCATGATCCACAACCTGATTAGTGCATGATCAGGCACGTGATCAGTGCATGATAGCCACGTGATCAGTGCATGATCAGTCAACTGATCAGGGCATGATCTGTCACTTGATCAGTGTATGATATCCACGTGATCAGTTCATGCGCAGTCATGTGATCAGTGCATGATAACTACGTGATCAGTGCGTGATCAGCCACGTGATCAGTGCAAGATTGTCAAGTGATCAGTGCATGGTTAGTTACGTGATCAATGTATGATTAGCACGTGATCAGTGCATGATAGCCACCTGATCAGTGCATGATCAGTCACGTGATCATGGCATGCGTAGTCATGTGATCAGTGCATGACAGCTACGCATTCAGTGAATAATCAGTCACGTGATCAGTGCATGATAGCCATGTGATCAGTGCATGATAGCTACGAGATCAGTGCTAGATCAACCACGTAATCAGTGCATGATCAGCCACGTGATCACTGTATGATCAGCCACGTGATCAGTGCATGTGCGGTTTCCTGATCAGTGTATGATCAGCCACGTGTTCAGTGCATGATAGCCAAGTGATCAGTGCATGATAGCTACGTGATCAGTGCATGCTCAGTAACATGAGCAGTGCATGATAGCCACGTGATCATTGCCTACAATTACGTGATCAGTGCATATGCAGTCACGTGATCAGTGCATATAGACACGTGAACAGTGCATGATAGTCACGTGATCAGTGCATGATCAGTCCCGTGATCAGTGCATGATCTGTCACATGTCCAGTGTATGATATCCACGTGATCACTTCTTACTCAGTCATGTGATCATTGCATGATAGCTAAGTTACCATTGCCTTATCAGCCACGTGATCAGTGTTAGATTGGCCTGTGATCAGTGCATGAATATTTAGGTGATCAATGTATGATTAGCCCCATGATCAGTGCATGATAGCCACTTGATGAGTGCATGATCAGCCACGTGATCAGTGCATGATAGCCACGTGTTCAGTGCATGATCAGTCAGATGATCATGGCATGCTCAGACATGTGATCAGTGCATTATAGCTACTCGATCAGGGAATAATCAGTCATGGGATCAGTGCCTGATCAGCCACGTGATCAGTGCATGATAGCCACGTAATCAGTGCATGAACAGGTAAGTGATCAGTTCATGTGTAATCACGTGATTAGTGCTTGATAGACGCGCCATCAGTGCATGATAGCCAGGTGATCAGTGCATGCACAGTCACATGATCAGTGTATGATCAGCTTCGTGATAAGTGCATGATCAGCCACGTGATCAGTGAATGATCAAGCCAGTGAAGAGTGCATGAACAGTCACGTGATCAGTTTATGATAGCCAGGTTATCATTGCATGATGAGCCACGTGATCAGGGCATAATCAGACACGTGATGAGTGCATGCACAGTCACATGATCAGTGCATGATCAGGCAGGTGATCAGTGGGTGATCAGTCACGTGATCAGTGTATGATCATCCACGTGATCAGTGCATGATAGCCAGGTGACCAGTGCATGATCAGTCACGTGATCAGTGCATTATAAGCCACGGGATCAGTGCATGATAGCCATGCGATCAGTGCATGACAGCTACGAGATCAGTGCTAGATCAATCACGTAAGCAGTGCATGATCAGCCATGAGATCACTGTATGATCAGCCACGTGATCAGTGCATGTGCGGTTACCTGATCAGTGTATGATCAGCCACGTGTTCAGTGCATGATAGCCAAGTGATCAATGCCTGATAGCTACGTGATCAGTGCATGCTCAGTCACATGAGCAGTGCATGATAGCCACGTGATCATTGCCTACAATTACGTGATCAGTGCATGTGCAGTCACGTGATCACTGCATGATAGACACGTGAACAGTGCATGATAGCCACGTGATCAGTGCATGATCAGTAACGTCATCAGTGCATGTGCAGTCACGTGATTAGTGTATGATCAGCCACGAGATCACTGCATGATAGCCACGTGCTCAGTGCATGAGAGCCAAATGATCAGTGCATGATAGCCACGTGATCAGTGCATGATCAGTCACGTGATCAGTGTAAGATCAACCACGTGATCAATGCATGATAGCCACCAGATCAGTGCATGATCAGTCACGGGATCAGTGCATGATAGCCATGTGATCAGTGCATGATAGCTACGGGATCAGTGCATAATCAGCCACGTAATCAGTACATGATCAGCCACGTGATCACTGTATGATGAGCCACGTGATCAGTGTATGTGCAGTCACGTGATCAGTGTATGATCAGCCACGTGTTCAGTGCATGATAGCCAAGTGATCAATGCATAATAGCTACGTGATCAGTACATGCTCAGTCACATCAGCAGTGCATGATAGCCACGTGAGCATTGCCTACAATTACTTGATCAATGCATGTGCAGTCACGTGATCAGTGCATGATAGACACCTGAACAGTGCATGATAGCCACGTGATCAGTGCATGATCCGTCACGTGATCAGTGCATGTGCAGTCACTTGATTAGTGTATGATAATCCACGTGATCAGTGCATGATAGCAACCTGATCAGTGCATGATAAGCAACGTGATTAGAGCATAATAAGCCACGTGATAAGTGTACGATCAGACACGTGATCAGTGTATTATCAGCTTCATGATCAGTGCATGATCAGCCACGTCATCAGTTCATGGTCAGGCACGTGATCAGTGCATGTTCTGTCATGTGATCCGTGTATGATCATCCACGTGATCAGTGCATGATCAGCCACGTGATCACTGTATTATCAGCCACGTGATCAGTGCATGATCCACAACCTGGTTAGTGCATGATCAGGCACGTGATCAGTGCATGATAGCCACGTGATCAGTGCATGATCAGTCAACTGATCAGGGCATGCTCTGTCACTTGATCAGTGTATGATATCCACGTGATCAGTTCATGCGCAGTCATGTGATCAGTGCATGATAACTACGTGATCAGTGCGTGATCAGCCACGTGATCAGTGCAAGATTGTCAAGTGATCAGTGCATGGTTAGTTACGTGATCAATGTATGATTAGCAGGTGATCAGTGCATGATAGCCACCTGATCAGTGCATGATCAGTCACGTGATCATGGCATGCGTAGTCATGTGATCAGTGCATGACAGCTACGCATTCAGTGAATAATCAGTCACGTGATCAGTGCATGATAGCCATGTGATCAGTGCATGATAGCTACGAGATCAGTGCTAGATCAACCACGTAATCATTGCATGATCAGCCACGTGATCACTGTATGATCAGCCACGTGATCAGTGCATGTGCGGTTTCCCGATCAGTGTATGATCAGCCACGTGTTCAGTGCATGATAGCCAAGTGATCAGTGCATGATAGCTACGTGATCAGTGCATGCTCAGTCACATGAGCAGTGCATGATAGCCACGTGATCATTGCCTACAATTACGTGATCAGTGCATATGCAGTCACGTGATCAGTGCATATAGACACGTGAACAGTGCATGATAGCCACGTGATCAGTGCATGATCAGTCCCGTGATCAGTACATGATCTGTCACATGTCCAGTGTATGATATCCACGTGATCACTTCTTACTCAGTCATGTGATCATTGCATGATAGCCAAGTTATCATTGCCTTATCAGCCACGTGATCAGTGTTAGATTGGCCTGTGATCAGTGCATGAATATTTAGGTGATCAATGTATGATTAGCCCCATGATCAGTGCATGATAGCCACTTGATCAGTGCATGATCAGTCACGTGATCATGGCTTGGGGAGTCATGTGATCAGTGCATGATAGCCTCGTGATTAGTTCATAATCAGTCACGTGATCAGTGCATGATCAGCCACGTGATCAGTGCATGATAGCCAGGTGATCAGTGCATGATCAGTCAGATGATCATGGCATGCTCAGACACGTGATCAGTGCATTATAGCTACTCGATCAGGGAATAATCAGTCATGGGATCAGTGCCTGATCAGCCACGTGATCAGTGCATGATAGCCACGTAATCAGTGCATGAACAGGTAAGTGATCAGTTCATGTGCAATCACGTGATTAGTGCTTGATAGACACGCCATCAGTGCATGATAGCCAGGTGATCAGTGCATGCACAGTCACATGATCAGTGTATGATCAGCTTCGTGATAAGTGCATGATCAGCCACGTGATCAGTGAATGATCAGGCCAGTGAAGAGTGCATGATCAGTCACGTGATCAGTTTATGATAGCCAGGTTATCATTGCATGATCAGCCACGTGATCAGGGCATAATCAGACACGTGATGAGTGCATGCACAGTCACATGATCAGTGCATGATCAGGCAGGTGATCAGTGGGTGATCAGTCACGTGATCAGTGTATGACCATCCACGTGATCAGTGTATGATAGCCAGGTGACCAGTGCATGATCAGTCACGTGATCAGTGTAAGATTAACCACGTGATCAATGCATGATGGCCACCAGATCAGTGCAAAATCAGCCACGTAATCAGTACATGATCAGCCACGTGATCACTGTATGATGAGCCACGTGATCAGTGTATGTGCAGTCACGTGATCAGTGTATGATCAGCCACGTGTTCAGTGCATGATAGCCAAGTGATCAATGCATAATAGCTTCGTGATCAGTGCATGCTCAGTCACATCAGCAGTGCATGATAGCCACGTGAGCATTGCCTACAATTACTTGATCAATGCATGTGCAGTCACGTGATCAGTGCATGATAGACACGTGAACAGTGCATGATAGCCACGTGATCAGTGCATGATCCGTCACGTGATCAGTGCATGTGCAGTCACTTGATTAGTATATGATATTCCACGTGATCAGTGCATGATAACAACCTGATCAGTGCATGATAAGCAACGTGATTAGAGCATAATAAGCCACGTGATAAGTGTACGATCAGACACGTGATCAGTGTATTATCAGCTTCATGATCAGTGCATGATCAGCCACGTCATCAGTTCATGGTCAGGCACGTGATCAGTGAATGTTCTGTCATGTGATCCGTGTATGATCATCCACGTGATCAGTGCATGATCAGCCACGTGATCACTGTATTATCAGCCACGTGATCAGTGCATGATCCACAACCTGGTTAGTGCATGATCAGGCAGGTGATCAGTGCATGATAGCCACGTGATCAGTGCATGATCAGTCAACTGATCAGGGCATGCTCTGTCACTTGATCAGTGTATGATATCCACGTGATCAGTTCATGTGCAGTCATGTGATCAGTGCATGATAACTACGTGATCAGTGCGTGATCAGCCACGTGATCAGTGCAAGATTGTCAAGTGATCAGTGCATGGTTAGTTACGTGATCAATGTATGATTAGCACGTGATCAGTGCATGATAGCCACCTGATCAGTGCATGATCAGTCACGTGATCATGGCATGCGTAGTCATGTGATCAGTGCATGACAGCTACGCATTCAGTGAATAATCAGTCACGTGATCAGTGCATGATAGCCATGTGATCAGTGCATGATAGCTACGAGATCAGTGCTAGATCAACCACGTAATCATTGCATGATCAGCCACGTGATCACTGTATGATCAGCCACGTGATCAGTGCATGTGCGGTTTCCTGATCAGTGTATGATCAGCCACGTGTTCAGTGCATGATAGCCAAGTGATCAGTGCATGATAGCTACGTGATCAGTGCATGCTCAGTCACATGAGCAGTGCATGATAGCCACGTGATCATTGCCTACAATTACGTGATCAGTGCATATGCAGTCACGTGATCAGTGCATATAGACACGTGAACAGTGCATGATAGCCACGTGATCAGTGCATGATCAGTCCCGTGATCAGTGCATGATCTGTCACATGTCCAGTGTATGATATCCACGTGATCACTTCTTACTCAGTCATGTGATCATTGCATGATAGCTAAGTTATCATTGCCTTATCAGCCACGTGATCAGTGTTAGATTGGCCTGTGATCAGTGCATGAATATTTAGGTGATCAATGTATGATTAGCCCCATGATCAGTGCATGATAGCCACTTGATCAGTGCATGATCAGTCACGTGATCATGGCTTGGGGAGTCATGTGATCAGTGCATGATAGCCTCGTGATTAGTGCATAATCAGTCACGTGATCAGTGCATGATCAGCCACGTGATCAGTGCATGATAGCCACGTGATCAGTGCATGATCAGTCAGATGATCATGGCATGTTCAGACATGTGATCAGTGCATTATAGCTACTCGATCATGGAATAATCAGTCATGTGATCAGTGCCTGATCAGCCACGTGATCAGTGCATGATAGCCACGTAATCAGTGCATGAACAGGTAAGTGATCAGTTCATGTGCAATCACGTGATTAGTGCTTGATAGACACGCCATCAGTGCATGATAGCCAGGTGATCAGTGCATGCACAGTCACATGATCAGTGTATGATCAGCTTCGTGATAAGTGCATGATCAGCCACGTGATCAGTGAATGATCAAGCCAGTGAAGAGTGCATGATCAGTCACGTGATCAGTTTATGATAGCCAGGTTATCATTGCATGATCAGCCACGTGATCAGGGCATAATCAGACACGTGATGAGTGCATACACAGTCACATGATCAGTGCATGATCAGGCAGGTGATCAGTGGGTGATCAGTCACGTGATCAGTGTATGATCATCCACGTGATCTGTGCATGATAGCCAGGTGACCAGTGCATGAACAGTCACGTGACCAGTGCATTATACGCCACGGGATCAGTGCATGATAGCCATGTGATCAGTGCATGACAGCTACAAGATCAGTGCTAGATCAATCACGTAAGCAGTGCATGATCAGCCACGAGATCACTGTATGATCAGTCACGTAATCATTGCATGTGCGGTTACCTGATCAGTGTATGATCAGCCACGTGTTCAGTTCATGTTAGCTAAGTGATCGATGCATGAGAGCTACGTGATCAGTGCATGCTCAGTCACATGAGCAGTGCATGATAGCCACGTGATCATTGCCTTCAATTATGTGATCAGTGCATGTGCAGTCACGTGATCAGTGCATGATAGACACGTGAACAGTGCATGATAGCTACGTGATCAGTGCATGATCAGTAACATGATCAGTGCATGTGCAGTCACGTGATTAGTGTATGATCAGCCACGAGATCACTGCATGATAGCCACATGCTCAGTGCATGATAGCCAAGTGATCAGTGCATGATAGCCACGTGATCAGTGCATGATCAGTCACGTGATCAGTGTAAGATCAACCACGTGATCAATGCATGATAGCCACCAGATCAGTGCATGATCAGTCACGGGATCAGTGCATGATAGCCATGTGATCAGTGCATGATAGCTACGGAATCAGTGCATAATCAGCCACATAATCAGTACATGATCAGCCACGTGATCACTGTATGATGAGCCACGTGATCAGTGTATGTGCAGTCACGTGATCAGTGTATGATCAGCCACGTGTTCAGTGCATGATAACCAAGTGATCAATGCATAATAGCTACGTGATCAGTACATGCTCAGTCACATCAGCAGTGCATGATAGCCACGTGAGCATTGACTACAATTACTTGATCAATGCATGTGCAGTCACGTGATCAGTGCATGATAGCCACGTGATCAGTGCATGATCCGTCACGTGATCAGTGCATGTGCAGTCACTTGATTAGTGTATGATAATCCACGTGATCAGTGCATGATAGCAACCTGATCAGTGCATGATAAGCAACGTGATTAGAGCATAATAAGCCACGTGATAAGTGTACGATCAGACACGTGATCAGTGTATTATCAGCTTCATGATCAGTGCATGATCAGCCACGTCATCAGTTCATGGTCAGGCACGTGATCAGTGCATGTTCTGTCATGTGATCCGTGTATGATCATCCACGTGATCAGTGCATGATCAGCCACGTGATCACTGTATTATCAGCCACGTGATCAGTGCATGATCCACAACCTGATTAGTGCATGATCAGGCACGTGATCAGTGCATGATAGCCACGTGATCAGTGCATGATCAGTCAACTGATCAGGGCATGATCTGTCACTTGATCAGTGTATGATATCCACGTGATCAGTTCATGCGCAGTCATGTGATCAGTGCATGATAACTACGTGATCAGTGCGTGATCAGCCACGTGATCAGTGCAAGATTGTCAAGTGATCAGTGCATGGTTAGTTACGTGATCAATGTATGATTAGCACGTGATCAGTGCATGATAGCCACCTGATCAGTGCATGATCAGTCACGTGATCATGGCATGCGTAGTCATGTGATCAGTGCATGACAGCTACGCATTCAGTGAATAATCAGTCACGTGATCAGTGCATGATAGCCATGTGATCAGTGCATGATAGCTACGAGATCAGTGCTAGATCAACCACGTAATCAGTGCATGATCAGCCACGTGATCACTGTATGATCAGCCACGTGATCAGTGCATGTGCGGTTTCCTGATCAGTGTATGATCAGCCACGTGTTCAGTGCATGATAGCCAAGTGATCAGTGCATGATAGCTACGTGATCAGTGCATGCTCAGTAACATGAGCAGTGCATGATAGCCACGTGATCATTGCCTACAATTACGTGATCAGTGCATATGCAGTCACGTGATCAGTGCATATAGACACGTGAACAGTGCATGATAGTCACGTGATCAGTGCATGATCAGTCCCGTGATCAGTGCATGATCTGTCACATGTCCAGTGTATGATATCCACGTGATCACTTCTTACTCAGTCATGTGATCATTGCATGATAGCTAAGTTACCATTGCCTTATCAGCCACGTGATCAGTGTTAGATTGGCCTGTGATCAGTGCATGAATATTTAGGTGATCAATGTATGATTAGCCCCATGATCAGTGCATGATAGCCACTTGATGAGTGCATGATCAGCCACGTGATCAGTGCATGATAGCCACGTGTTCAGTGCATGATCAGTCAGATGATCATGGCATGCTCAGACATGTGATCAGTGCATTATAGCTACTCGATCAGGGAATAATCAGTCATGGGATCAGTGCCTGATCAGCCACGTGATCAGTGCATGATAGCCACGTAATCAGTGCATGAACAGGTAAGTGATCAGTTCATGTGTAATCACGTGATTAGTGCTTGATAGACGCGCCATCAGTGCATGATAGCCAGGTGATCAGTGCATGCACAGTCACATGATCAGTGTATGATCAGCTTCGTGATAAGTGCATGATCAGCCACGTGATCAGTGAATGATCAAGCCAGTGAAGAGTGCATGAACAGTCACGTGATCAGTTTATGATAGCCAGGTTATCATTGCATGATGAGCCACGTGATCAGGGCATAATCAGACACGTGATGAGTGCATGCACAGTCACATGATCAGTGCATGATCAGGCAGGTGATCAGTGGGTGATCAGTCACGTGATCAGTGTATGATCATCCACGTGATCAGTGCATGATAGCCAGGTGACCAGTGCATGATCAGTCACGTGATCAGTGCATTATAAGCCACGGGATCAGTGCATGATAGCCATGCGATCAGTGCATGACAGCTACGAGATCAGTGCTAGATCAATCACGTAAGCAGTGCATGATCAGCCATGAGATCACTGTATGATCAGCCACGTGATCAGTGCATGTGCGGTTACCTGATCAGTGTATGATCAGCCACGTGTTCAGTGCATGATAGCCAAGTGATCAATGCCTGATAGCTACGTGATCAGTGCATGCTCAGTCACATGAGCAGTGCATGATAGCCACGTGATCATTGCCTACAATTACGTGATCAGTGCATGTGCAGTCACGTGATCACTGCATGATAGACACGTGAACAGTGCATGATAGCCACGTGATCAGTGCATGATCAGTAACGTCATCAGTGCATGTGCAGTCACGTGATTAGTGTATGATCAGCCACGAGATCACTGCATGATAGCCACGTGCTCAGTGCATGAGAGCCAAATGATCAGTGCATGATAGCCACGTGATCAGTGCATGATCAGTCACGTGATCAGTGTAAGATCAACCACGTGATCAATGCATGATAGCCACCAGATCAGTGCATGATCAGTCACGGGATCAGTGCATGATAGCCATGTGATCAGTGCATGATAGCTACGGGATCAGTGCATAATCAGCCACGTAATCAGTACATGATCAGCCACGTGATCACTGTATGATGAGCCACGTGATCAGTGTATGTGCAGTCACGTGATCAGTGTATGATCAGCCACGTGTTCAGTGCATGATAGCCAAGTGATCAATGCATAATAGCTACGTGATCAGTACATGCTCAGTCACATCAGCAGTGCATGATAGCCACGTGAGCATTGCCTACAATTACTTGATCAATGCATGTGCAGTCACGTGATCAGTGCATGATAGCCACGTGATCAGTGCATGATCCGTCACGTGATCAGTGCATGTGCAGTCACTTGATTAGTGTATGATAATCCACGTGATCAGTGCATGATAGCAACCTGATCAGTGCATGATAAGCAACGTGATTAGAGCATAATAAGCCACGTGATAAGTGTACGATCAGACACGTGATCAGTGTATTATCAGCTTCATGATCAGTGCATGATCAGCCACGTCATCAGTTCATGGTCAGGCACGTGATCAGTGCATGTTCTGTCATGTGATCCGTGTATGATCATCCACGTGATCAGTGCATGATCAGCCACGTGATCACTGTATTATCAGCCACGTGATCAGTGCATGATCCACAACCTGATTAGTGCATGATCAGGCACGTGATCAGTGCATGATAGCCACGTGATCAGTGCATGATCAGTCAACTGATCAGGGCATGATCTGTCACTTGATCAGTGTATGATATCCACGTGATCAGTTCATGCGCAGTCATGTGATCAGTGCATGATAACTACGTGATCAGTGCGTGATCAGCCACGTGATCAGTGCAAGATTGTCAAGTGATCAGTGCATGGTTAGTTACGTGATCAATGTATGATTAGCACGTGATCAGTGCATGATAGCCACCTGATCAGTGCATGATCAGTCACGTGATCATGGCATGCGTAGTCATGTGATCAGTGCATGACAGCTACGCATTCAGTGAATAATCAGTCACGTGATCAGTGCATGATAGCCATGTGATCAGTGCATGATAGCTACGAGATCAGTGCTAGATCAACCACGTAATCAGTGCATGATCAGCCACGTGATCACTGTATGATCAGCCACGTGATCAGTGCATGTGCGGTTTCCTGATCAGTGTATGATCAGCCACGTGTTCAGTGCATGATAGCCAAGTGATCAGTGCATGATAGCTACGTGATCAGTGCATGCTCAGTAACATGAGCAGTGCATGATAGCCACGTGATCATTGCCTACAATTACGTGATCAGTGCATATGCAGTCACGTGATCAGTGCATATAGACACGTGAACAGTGCATGATAGTCACGTGATCAGTGCATGATCAGTCCCGTGATCAGTGCATGATCTGTCACATGTCCAGTGTATGATATCCACGTGATCACTTCTTACTCAGTCATGTGATCATTGCATGATAGCTAAGTTACCATTGCCTTATCAGCCACGTGATCAGTGTTAGATTGGCCTGTGATCAGTGCATGAATATTTAGGTGATCAATGTATGATTAGCCCCATGATCAGTGCATGATAGCCACCTGATGAGTGCATTATCAGCCACGTGATCAGTGCATGATAGCCACGTGTTCAGTGCATGATCAGTCAGATGATCATGGCATGCTCAGACATGTGATCAGTGCATTATAGCTACTCGATCAGGGAATAATCAGTCATGGGATCAGTGCCTGATCAGCCACGTGATCAGTGCATGATAGCCACGTAATCAGTGCATGAACAGGTAAGTGATCAGTTCATGTGTAATCACGTGATTAGTGCTTGATAGACGCGCCATCAGTGCATGATAGCCAGGTGATCAGTGCATGCACAGTCACATGATCAGTGTATGATCAGCTTCGTGATAAGTGCATGATCAGCCACGTGATCAGTGAATGATCAAGCCAGTGAAGAGTGCATGAACAGTCACGTGATCAGTTTATGATAGCCAGGTTATCATTGCATGATGAGCCACGTGATCAGGGCATAATCAGACACGTGATGAGTGCATGCACAGTCACATGATCAGTGCATGATCAGGCAGGTGATCAGTGGGTGATCAGTCACGTGATCAGTGTATGATCATCCACGTGATCAGTGCATGATAGCCAGGTGACCAGTGCATGATCAGTCACGTGATCAGTGCATTATAAGCCACGGGATCAGTGCATGATAGCCATGCGATCAGTGCATGACAGCTACGAGATCAGTGCTAGATCAATCACGTAAGCAGTGCATGATCAGCCATGAGATCACTGTATGATCAGCCACGTGATCAGTGCATGTGCGGTTACCTGATCAGTGTATGATCAGCCACGTGTTCAGTGCATGATAGCCAAGTGATCAATGCCTGATAGCTACGTGATCAGTGCATGCTCAGTCACATGAGCAGTGCATGATAGCCACGTGATCATTGCCTACAATTACGTGATCAGTGCATGTGCAGTCACGTGATCACTGAATGATAGACACGTGAACAGTGCATGATAGCCACGTGATCAGTGCATGATCAGTAACGTCATCAGTGCATGTGCAGTCACGTGATTAGTGTATGATCAGCCACGAGATCACTGCATGATAGCCACGTGCTCAGTGCATGAGAGCCAAATGATCAGTGCATGATAGCCACGTGATCAGTGCATGATCAGTCACGTGATCAGTGTAAGATCAACCACGTGATCAATGCATGATAGCCACCAGATCAGTGCATGATCAGTCACGGGATCAGTGCATGATAGCCATGTGATCAGTGCATGATAGCTACGGGATCAGTGCATAATCAGCCACGTAATCAGTACATGATCAGCCACGTGATCACTGTATGATGAGCCACGTGATCAGTGTATGTGCAGTCACGTGATCAGTGTATGATCAGCCACGTGTTCAGTGCATGATAGCCAAGTGATCAATGCATAATAGCTACGTGATCAGTACATGCTCAGTCACATCAGCAGTGCATGATAGCCACGTGAGCATTGCCTACAATTACTTGATCAATGCATGTGCAGTCACGTGATCAGTGCATGATAGACACCTGAACAGTGCATGATAGCCACGTGATCAGTGCATGATCCGTCACGTGATCAGTGCATGTGCAGTCACTTGATTAGTGTATGATAATCCACGTGATCAGTGCATGATAGCAACCTGATCAGTGCATGATAAGCAACGTGATTAGAGCATAATAAGCCACGTGATAAGTGTACGATCAGACACGTGATCAGTGTATTATCAGCTTCATGATCAGTGCATGATCAGCCACGTCATCAGTTCATGGTCAGGCACGTGATCAGTGCATGTTCTGTCATGTGATCCGTGTATGATCATCCACGTGATCAGTGCATGATCAGCCACGTGATCACTGTATTATCAGCCACGTGATCAGTGCATGATCCACAACCTGGTTAGTGCATGATCAGGCACGTGATCAGTGCATGATAGCCACGTGATCAGTGCATGATCAGTCAACTGATCAGGGCATGCTCTGTCACTTGATCAGTGTATGATATCCACGTGATCAGTTCATGCGCAGTCATGTGATCAGTGCATGATAACTACGTGATCAGTGCGTGATCAGCCACGTGATCAGTGCAAGATTGTCAAGTGATCAGTGCATGGTTAGTTACGTGATCAATGTATGATTAGCAGGTGATCAGTGCATGATAGCCACCTGATCAGTGCATGATCAGTCACGTGATCATGGCATGCGTAGTCATGTGATCAGTGCATGACAGCTACGCATTCAGTGAATAATCAGTCACGTGATCAGTGCATGATAGCCATGTGATCAGTGCATGATAGCTACGAGATCAGTGCTAGATCAACCACGTAATCATTGCATGATCAGCCACGTGATCACTGTATGATCAGCCACGTGATCAGTGCATGTGCGGTTTCCCGATCAGTGTATGATCAGCCACGTGTTCAGTGCATGATAGCCAAGTGATCAGTGCATGATAGCTACGTGATCAGTGCATGCTCAGTCACATGAGCAGTGCATGATAGCCACGTGATCATTGCCTACAATTACGTGATCAGTGCATATGCAGTCACGTGATCAGTGCATATAGACACGTGAACAGTGCATGATAGCCACGTGATCAGTGCATGATCAGTCCCGTGATCAGTGCATGATCTGTCACATGTCCAGTGTATGATATCCACGTGATCACTTCTTACTCAGTCATGTGATCATTGCATGATAGCCAAGTTATCATTGCCTTATCAGCCACGTGATCAGTGTTAGATTGGCCTGTGATCAGTGCATGAATATTTAGGTGATCAATGTATGATTAGCCCCATGATCAGTGCATGATAGCCACTTGATCAGTGCATGATCAGTCACGTGATCATGGCTTGGGGAGTCATGTGATCAGTGCATGATAGCCTCGTGATTAGTTCATAATCAGTCACGTGATCAGTGCATGATCAGCCACGTGATCAGTGCATGATAGCCAGGTGATCAGTGCATGATCAGTCAGATGATCATGGCATGCTCAGACACGTGATCAGTGCATTATAGCTACTCGATCAGGGAATAATCAGTCATGGGATCAGTGCCTGATCAGCCACGTGATCAGTGCATGATAGCCACGTAATCAGTGCATGAACAGGTAAGTGATCAGTTCATGTGCAATCACGTGATTAGTGCTTGATAGACACGCCATCAGTGCATGATAGCCAGGTGATCAGTGCATGCACAGTCACATGATCAGTGTATGATCAGCTTCGTGATAAGTGCATGATCAGCCACGTGATCAGTGAATGATCAGGCCAGTGAAGAGTGCATGATCAGTCACGTGATCAGTTTATGATAGCCAGGTTATCATTGCATGATCAGCCACGTGATCAGGGCATAATCAGACACGTGATGAGTGCATGCACAGTCACATGATCAGTGCATGATCAGGCAGGTGATCAGTGGGTGATCAGTCACGTGATCAGTGTATGACCATCCACGTGATCAGTGTATGATAGCCAGGTGACCAGTGCATGATCAGTCACGTGATCAGTGTAAGATTAACCACGTGATCAATGCATGATGGCCACCAGATCAGTGCAAAATCAGCCACGTAATCAGTACATGATCAGCCACGTGATCACTGTATGATGAGCCACGTGATCAGTGTATGTGCAGTCACGTGATCAGTGTATGATCAGCCACGTGTTCAGTGCATGATAGCCAAGTGATCAATGCATAATAGCTTCGTGATCAGTGCATGCTCAGTCACATCAGCAGTGCATGATAGCCACGTGAGCATTGCCTACAATTACTTGATCAATGCATGTGCAGTCACGTGATCAGTGCATGATAGACACGTGAACAGTGCATGATAGCCACGTGATCAGTGCATGATCCGTCACGTGATCAGTGCATGTGCAGTCACTTGATTTGTATATGATATTCCACGTGATCAGTGCATGATAACAACCTGATCAGTGCATGATAAGCAACGTGATTAGAGCATAATAAGCCACGTGATAAGTGTACGATCAGACACGTGATCAGTGTATTATCAGCTTCATGATCAGTGCATGATCAGCCACGTCATCAGTTCATGGTCAGGCACGTGATCAGTGAATGTTCTGTCATGTGATCCGTGTATGATCATCCACGTGATCAGTGCATGATCAGCCACGTGATCACTGTATTATCAGCCACGTGATCAGTGCATGATCCACAACCTGGTTAGTGCATGATCAGGCAGGTGATCAGTGCATGATAGCCACGTGATCAGTGCATGATCAGTCAACTGATCAGGGCATGATCTGTCACTTGATCAGTGTATGATATCCACGTGATCAGTTCATGTGCAGTCATGTGATCAGTGCATGATAACTACGTGATCAGTGCGTGATCAGCCACGTGATCAGTGCAAGATTGTCAAGTGATCAGTGCATGGTTAGTTACGTGATCAATGTATGATTAGCACGTGATCAGTGCATGATAGCCACCTGATCAGTGCATGATCAGTCACGTGATCATGGCATGCGTAGTCATGTGATCAGTGCATGACAGCTACGCATTCAGTGAATAATCAGTCACGTGATCAGTGCATGATAGCCATGTGATCAGTGCATGATAGCTACGAGATCAGTGCTAGATCAACCACGTAATCATTGCATGATCAGCCACGTGATCACTGTATGATCAGCCACGTGATCAGTGCATGTGCGGTTTCCTGATCAGTGTATGATCAGCCACGTGTTCAGTGCATGATAGCCAAGTGATCAGTGCATGATAGCTACGTGATCAGTGCATGCTCAGTCACATGAGCAGTGCATGATAGCCACGTGATCATTGCCTACAATTACGTGATCAGTGCATATGCAGTCACGTGATCAGTGCATATAGACACGTGAACAGTGCATGATAGCCACGTGATCAGTGCATGATCAGTCCCGTGATCAGTGCATGATCTGTCACATGTCCAGTGTATGATATCCACGTGATCACTTCTTACTCAGTCATGTGATCATTGCATGATAGCTAAGTTATCATTGCCTTATCAGCCACGTGATCAGTGTTAGATTGGCCTGTGATCAGTGCATGAATATTTAGGTGATCAATGTATGATTAGCCCCATGATCAGTGCATGATAGCCACTTGATCAGTGCATGATCAGTCACGTGATCATGGCTTGGGGAGTCATGTGATCAGTGCATGATAGCCTCGTGATTAGTGCATAATCAGTCACGTGATCAGTGCATGATCAGCCACGTGATCAGTGCATGATAGCCACGTGATCAGTGCATGATCAGTCAGATGATCATGGCATGTTCAGACATGTGATCAGTGCATTATAGCTACTCGATCATGGAATAATCAGTCATGTGATCAGTGCCTGATCAGCCACGTGATCAGTGCATGATAGCCACGTAATCAGTGCATGAACAGGTAAGTGATCAGTTCATGTGCAATCACGTGATTAGTGCTTGATAGACACGCCATCAGTGCATGATAGCCAGGTGATCAGTGCATGCACAGTCACATGATCAGTGTATGATCAGCTTCGTGATAAGTGCATGATCAGCCACGTGATCAGTGAATGATCAAGCCAGTGAAGAGTGCATGATCAGTCACGTGATCAGTTTATGATAGCCAGGTTATCATTGCATGATCAGCCACGTGATCAGGGCATAATCAGACACGTGATGAGTGCATACACAGTCACATGATCAGTGCATGATCAGGCAGGTGATCAGTGGGTGATCAGTCACGTGATCAGTGTATGATCATCCACGTGATCTGTGCATGATAGCCAGGTGACCAGTGCATGAACAGTCACGTGACCAGTGCATTATACGCCACGGGATCAGTGCATGATAGCCATGTGATCAGTGCATGACAGCTACAAGATCAGTGCTAGATCAATCACGTAAGCAGTGCATGATCAGCCACGAGATCACTGTATGATCAGTCACGTAATCATTGCATGTGCGGTTACCTGATCAGTGTATGATCAGCCACGTGTTCAGTTCATGTTAGCTAAGTGATCGATGCATGAGAGCTACGTGATCAGTGCATGCTCAGTCACATGAGCAGTGCATGATAGCCACGTGATCATTGCCTTCAATTATGTGATCAGTGCATGTGCAGTCACGTGATCAGTGCATGATAGACACGTGAACAGTGCATGATAGCTACGTGATCAGTGCATGATCAGTAACATGATCAGTGCATGTGCAGTCACGTGATTAGTGTATGATCAGCCACGAGATCACTGCATGATAGCCACATGCTCAGTGCATGATAGCCAAGTGATCAGTGCATGATAGCCACGTGATCAGTGCATGATCAGTCACGTGATCAGTGTAAGATCAACCACGTGATCAATGCATGATAGCCACCAGATCAGTGCATGATCAGTCACGGGATCAGTGCATGATAGCCATGTGATCAGTGCATGATAGCTACGGAATCAGTGCATAATCAGCCACATAATCAGTACATGATCAGCCACGTGATCACTGTATGATGAGCCACGTGATCAGTGTATGTGCAGTCACGTGATCAGTGTATGATCAGCCACGTGTTCAGTGCATGATAACCAAGTGATCAATGCATAATAGCTACGTGATCAGTACATGCTCAGTCACATCAGCAGTGCATGATAGCCACGTGAGCATTGACTACAATTACTTGATCAATGCATGTGCAGTCACGTGATCAGTGCATGATAGCCACGTGATCAGTGCATGATCCGTCACGTGATCAGTGCATGTGCAGTCACTTGATTAGTGTATGATAATCCACGTGATCAGTGCATGATAGCAACCTGATCAGTGCATGATAAGCAACGTGATTAGAGCATAATAAGCCACGTGATAAGTGTACGATCAGACACGTGATCAGTGTATTATCAGCTTCATGATCAGTGCATGATCAGCCACGTCATCAGTTCATGGTCAGGCACGTGATCAGTGCATGTTCTGTCATGTGATCCGTGTATGATCATCCACGTGATCAGTGCATGATCAGCCACGTGATCACTGTATTATCAGCCACGTGATCAGTGCATGATCCACAACCTGATTAGTGCATGATCAGGCACGTGATCAGTGCATGATAGCCACGTGATCAGTGCATGATCAGTCAACTGATCAGGGCATGATCTGTCACTTGATCAGTGTATGATATCCACGTGATCAGTTCATGCGCAGTCATGTGATCAGTGCATGATAACTACGTGATCAGTGCGTGATCAGCCACGTGATCAGTGCAAGATTGTCAAGTGATCAGTGCATGGTTAGTTACGTGATCAATGTATGATTAGCACGTGATCAGTGCATGATAGCCACCTGATCAGTGCATGATCAGTCACGTGATCATGGCATGCGTAGTCATGTGATCAGTGCATGACAGCTACGCATTCAGTGAATAATCAGTCACGTGATCAGTGCATGATAGCCATGTGATCAGTGCATGATAGCTACGAGATCAGTGCTAGATCAACCACGTAATCAGTGCATGATCAGCCACGTGATCACTGTATGATCAGCCACGTGATCAGTGCATGTGCGGTTTCCTGATCAGTGTATGATCAGCCACGTGTTCAGTGCATGATAGCCAAGTGATCAGTGCATGATAGCTACGTGATCAGTGCATGCTCAGTAACATGAGCAGTGCATGATAGCCACGTGATCATTGCCTACAATTACGTGATCAGTGCATATGCAGTCACGTGATCAGTGCATATAGACACGTGAACAGTGCATGATAGTCACGTGATCAGTGCATGATCAGTCCCGTGATCAGTGCATGATCTGTCACATGTCCAGTGTATGATATCCACGTGATCACTTCTTACTCAGTCATGTGATCATTGCATGATAGCTAAGTTACCATTGCCTTATCAGCCACGTGATCAGTGTTAGATTGGCCTGTGATCAGTGCATGAATATTTAGGTGATCAATGTATGATTAGCCCCATGATCAGTGCATGATAGCCACTTGATGAGTGCATGATCAGCCACGTGATCAGTGCATGATAGCCACGTGTTCAGTGCATGATCAGTCAGATGATCATGGCATGCTCAGACATGTGATCAGTGCATTATAGCTACTCGATCAGGGAATAATCAGTCATGGGATCAGTGCCTGATCAGCCACGTGATCAGTGCATGATAGCCACGTAATCAGTGCATGAACAGGTAAGTGATCAGTTCATGTGTAATCACGTGATTAGTGCTTGATAGACGCGCCATCAGTGCATGATAGCCAGGTGATCAGTGCATGCACAGTCACATGATCAGTGTATGATCAGCTTCGTGATAAGTGCATGATCAGCCACGTGATCAGTGAATGATCAAGCCAGTGAAGAGTGCATGAGCAGTCACGTGATCAGTTTATGATAGCCAGGTTATCATTGCATGATGAGCCACGTGATCAGGGCATAATCAGACACGTGATGAGTGCATGCACAGTCACATGATCAGTGCATGATCAGGCAGGTGATCAGTGGGTGATCAGTCACGTGATCAGTGTATGATCATCCACGTGATCAGTGCATGATAGCCAGGTGACCAGTGCATGATCAGTCACGTGATCAGTGCATTATAAGCCACGGGATCAGTGCATGATAGCCATGCGATCAGTGCATGACAGCTACGAGATCAGTGCTAGATCAATCACGTAAGCAGTGCATGATCAGCCATGAGATCACTGTATGATCAGCCACGTGATCAGTGCATGTGCGGTTACCTGATCAGTGTATGATCAGCCACGTGTTCAGTGCATGATAGCCAAGTGATCAATGCCTGATAGCTACGTGATCAGTGCATGCTCAGTCACATGAGCAGTGCATGATAGCCACGTGATCATTGCCTACAATTACGTGATCAGTGCATGTGCAGTCACGTGATCACTGCATGATAGACACGTGAACAGTGCATGATAGCCACGTGATCAGTGCATGATCAGTAACGTCATCAGTGCATGTGCAGTCACGTGATTAGTGTATGATCAGCCACGAGATCACTGCATGATAGCCACGTGCTCAGTGCATGAGAGCCAAATGATCAGTGCATGATAGCCACGTGATCAGTGCATGATCAGTCACGTGATCAGTGTAAGATCAACCACGTGATCAATGCATGATAGCCACCAGATCAGTGCATGATCAGTCACGGGATCAGTGCATGATAGCCATGTGATCAGTGCATGATAGCTACGGGATCAGTGCATAATCAGCCACGTAATCAGTACATGATCAGCCACGTGATCACTGTATGATGAGCCACGTGATCAGTGTATGTGCAGTCACGTGATCAGTGTATGATCAGCCACGTGTTCAGTGCATGATAGCCAAGTGATCAATGCATAATAGCTACGTGATCAGTACATGCTCAGTCACATCAGCAGTGCATGATAGCCACGTGAGCATTGCCTACAATTACTTGATCAATGCATGTGCAGTCACGTGATCAGTGCATGATAGACACCTGAACAGTGCATGATAGCCACGTGATCAGTGCATGATCCGTCACGTGATCAGTGCATGTGCAGTCACTTGATTAGTGTATGATAATCCACGTGATCAGTGCATGATAGCAACCTGATCAGTGCATGATAAGCAACGTGATTAGAGCATAATAAGCCACGTGATAAGTGTACGATCAGACACGTGATCAGTGTATTATCAGCTTCATGATCAGTGCATGATCAGCCACGTCATCAGTTCATGGTCAGGCACGTGATCAGTGCATGTTCTGTCATGTGATCCGTGTATGATCATCCACGTGATCAGTGCATGATCAGCCACGTGATCACTGTATTATCAGCCACGTGATCAGTGCATGATCCACAACCTGGTTAGTGCATGATCAGGCACGTGATCAGTGCATGATAGCCACGTGATCAGTGCATGATCAGTCAACTGATCAGGGCATGCTCTGTCACTTGATCAGTGTATGATATCCACGTGATCAGTTCATGCGCAGTCATGTGATCAGTGCATGATAACTACGTGATCAGTGCGTGATCAGCCACGTGATCAGTGCAAGATTGTCAAGTGATCAGTGCATGGTTAGTTACGTGATCAATGTATGATTAGCAGGTGATCAGTGCATGATAGCCACCTGATCAGTGCATGATCAGTCACGTGATCATGGCATGCGTAGTCATGTGATCAGTGCATGACAGCTACGCATTCAGTGAATAATCAGTCACGTGATCAGTGCATGATAGCCATGTGATCAGTGCATGATAGCTACGAGATCAGTGCTAGATCAACCACGTAATCATTGCATGATCAGCCACGTGATCACTGTATGATCAGCCACGTGATCAGTGCATGTGCGGTTTCCCGATCAGTGTATGATCAGCCACGTGTTCAGTGCATGATAGCCAAGTGATCAGTGCATGATAGCTACGTGATCAGTGCATGCTCAGTCACATGAGCAGTGCATGATAGCCACGTGATCATTGCCTACAATTACGTGATCAGTGCATATGCAGTCACGTGATCAGTGCATATAGACACGTGAACAGTGCATGATAGCCACGTGATCAGTGCATGATCAGTCCCGTGATCAGTACATGATCTGTCACATGTCCAGTGTATGATATCCACGTGATCACTTCTTACTCAGTCATGTGATCATTGCATGATAGCCAAGTTATCATTGCCTTATCAGCCACGTGATCAGTGTTAGATTGGCCTGTGATCAGTGCATGAATATTTAGGTGATCAATGTATGATTAGCCCCATGATCAGTGCATGATAGCCACTTGATCAGTGCATGATCAGTCACGTGATCATGGCTTGGGGAGTCATGTGATCAGTGCATGATAGCCTCGTGATTAGTTCATAATCAGTCACGTGATCAGTGCATGATCAGCCACGTGATCAGTGCATGATAGCCAGGTGATCAGTGCATGATCAGTCAGATGATCATGGCATGCTCAGACACGTGATCAGTGCATTATAGCTACTCGATCAGGGAATAATCAGTCATGGGATCAGTGCCTGATCAGCCACGTGATCAGTGCATGATAGCCACGTAATCAGTGCATGAACAGGTAAGTGATCAGTTCATGTGCAATCACGTGATTAGTGCTTGATAGACACGCCATCAGTGCATGATAGCCAGGTGATCAGTGCATGCACAGTCACATGATCAGTGTATGATCAGCTTCGTGATAAGTGCATGATCAGCCACGTGATCAGTGAATGATCAGGCCAGTGAAGAGTGCATGATCAGTCACGTGATCAGTTTATGATAGCCAGGTTATCATTGCATGATCAGCCACGTGATCAGGGCATAATCAGACACGTGATGAGTGCATGCACAGTCACATGATCAGTGCATGATCAGGCAGGTGATCAGTGGGTGATCAGTCACGTGATCAGTGTATGACCATCCACGTGATCAGTGTATGATAGCCAGGTGACCAGTGCATGATCAGTCACGTGATCAGTGTAAGATTAACCACGTGATCAATGCATGATGGCCACCAGATCAGTGCAAAATCAGCCACGTAATCAGTACATGATCAGCCACGTGATCACTGTATGATGAGCCACGTGATCAGTGTATGTGCAGTCACGTGATCAGTGTATGATCAGCCACGTGTTCAGTGCATGATAGCCAAGTGATCAATGCATAATAGCTTCGTGATCAGTGCATGCTCAGTCACATCAGCAGTGCATGATAGCCACGTGAGCATTGCCTACAATTACTTGATCAATGCATGTGCAGTCACGTGATCAGTGCATGATAGACACGTGAACAGTGCATGATAGCCACGTGATCAGTGCATGATCCGTCACGTGATCAGTGCATGTGCAGTCACTTGATTTGTATATGATATTCCACGTGATCAGTGCATGATAACAACCTGATCAGTGCATGATAAGCAACGTGATTAGAGCATAATAAGCCACGTGATAAGTGTACGATCAGACACGTGATCAGTGTATTATCAGCTTCATGATCAGTGCATGATCAGCCACGTCATCAGTTCATGGTCAGGCACGTGATCAGTGAATGTTCTGTCATGTGATCCGTGTATGATCATCCACGTGATCAGTGCATGATCAGCCACGTGATCACTGTATTATCAGCCACGTGATCAGTGCATGATCCACAACCTGGTTAGTGCATGATCAGGCAGGTGATCAGTGCATGATAGCCACGTGATCAGTGCATGATCAGTCAACTGATCAGGGCATGATCTGTCACTTGATCAGTGTATGATATCCACGTGATCAGTTCATGTGCAGTCATGTGATCAGTGCATGATAACTACGTGATCAGTGCGTGATCAGCCACGTGATCAGTGCAAGATTGTCAAGTGATCAGTGCATGGTTAGTTACGTGATCAATGTATGATTAGCACGTGATCAGTGCATGATAGCCACCTGATCAGTGCATGATCAGTCACGTGATCATGGCATGCGTAGTCATGTGATCAGTGCATGACAGCTACGCATTCAGTGAATAATCAGTCACGTGATCAGTGCATGATAGCCATGTGATCAGTGCATGATAGCTACGAGATCAGTGCTAGATCAACCACGTAATCATTGCATGATCAGCCACGTGATCACTGTATGATCAGCCACGTGATCAGTGCATGTGCGGTTTCCTGATCAGTGTATGATCAGCCACGTGTTCAGTGCATGATAGCCAAGTGATCAGTGCATGATAGCTACGTGATCAGTGCATGCTCAGTCACATGAGCAGTGCATGATAGCCACGTGATCATTGCCTACAATTACGTGATCAGTGCATATGCAGTCACGTGATCAGTGCATATAGACACGTGAACAGTGCATGATAGCCACGTGATCAGTGCATGATCAGTCCCGTGATCAGTGCATGATCTGTCACATGTCCAGTGTATGATATCCACGTGATCACTTCTTACTCAGTCATGTGATCATTGCATGATAGCTAAGTTATCATTGCCTTATCAGCCACGTGATCAGTGTTAGATTGGCCTGTGATCAGTGCATGAATATTTAGGTGATCAATGTATGATTAGCCCCATGATCAGTGCATGATAGCCACTTGATCAGTGCATGATCAGTCACGTGATCATGGCTTGGGGAGTCATGTGATCAGTGCATGATAGCCTCGTGATTAGTGCATAATCAGTCACGTGATCAGTGCATGATCAGCCACGTGATCAGTGCATGATAGCCACGTGATCAGTGCATGATCAGTCAGATGATCATGGCATGTTCAGACATGTGATCAGTGCATTATAGCTACTCGATCATGGAATAATCAGTCATGTGATCAGTGCCTGATCAGCCACGTGATCAGTGCATGATAGCCACGTAATCAGTGCATGAACAGGTAAGTGATCAGTTCATGTGCAATCACGTGATTAGTGCTTGATAGACACGCCATCAGTGCATGATAGCCAGGTGATCAGTGCATGCACAGTCACATGATCAGTGTATGATCAGCTTCGTGATAAGTGCATGATCAGCCACGTGATCAGTGAATGATCAAGCCAGTGAAGAGTGCATGATCAGTCACGTGATCAGTTTATGATAGCCAGGTTATCATTGCATGATCAGCCACGTGATCAGGGCATAATCAGACACGTGATGAGTGCATACACAGTCACATGATCAGTGCATGATCAGGCAGGTGATCAGTGGGTGATCAGTCACGTGATCAGTGTATGATCATCCACGTGATCTGTGCATGATAGCCAGGTGACCAGTGCATGAACAGTCACGTGACCAGTGCATTATACGCCACGGGATCAGTGCATGATAGCCATGTGATCAGTGCATGACAGCTACAAGATCAGTGCTAGATCAATCACGTAAGCAGTGCATGATCAGCCACGAGATCACTGTATGATCAGTCACGTAATCATTGCATGTGCGGTTACCTGATCAGTGTATGATCAGCCACGTGTTCAGTTCATGTTAGCTAAGTGATCGATGCATGAGAGCTACGTGATCAGTGCATGCTCAGTCACATGAGCAGTGCATGATAGCCACGTGATCATTGCCTTCAATTATGTGATCAGTGCATGTGCAGTCACGTGATCAGTGCATGATAGACACGTGAACAGTGCATGATAGCTACGTGATCAGTGCATGATCAGTAACATGATCAGTGCATGTGCAGTCACGTGATTAGTGTATGATCAGCCACGAGATCACTGCATGATAGCCACATGCTCAGTGCATGATAGCCAAGTGATCAGTGCATGATAGCCACGTGATCAGTGCATGATCAGTCACGTGATCAGTGTAAGATCAACCACGTGATCAATGCATGATAGCCACCAGATCAGTGCATGATCAGTCACGGGATCAGTGCATGATAGCCATGTGATCAGTGCATGATAGCTACGGAATCAGTGCATAATCAGCCACATAATCAGTACATGATCAGCCACGTGATCACTGTATGATGAGCCACGTGATCAGTGTATGTGCAGTCACGTGATCAGTGTATGATCAGCCACGTGTTCAGTGCATGATAACCAAGTGATCAATGCATAATAGCTACGTGATCAGTACATGCTCAGTCACATCAGCAGTGCATGATAGCCACGTGAGCATTGACTACAATTACTTGATCAATGCATGTGCAGTCACGTGATCAGTGCATGATAGCCACGTGATCAGTGCATGATCCGTCACGTGATCAGTGCATGTGCAGTCACTTGATTAGTGTATGATAATCCACGTGATCAGTGCATGATAGCAACCTGATCAGTGCATGATAAGCAACGTGATTAGAGCATAATAAGCCACGTGATAAGTGTACGATCAGACACGTGATCAGTGTATTATCAGCTTCATGATCAGTGCATGATCAGCCACGTCATCAGTTCATGGTCAGGCACGTGATCAGTGCATGTTCTGTCATGTGATCCGTGTATGATCATCCACGTGATCAGTGCATGATCAGCCACGTGATCACTGTATTATCAGCCACGTGATCAGTGCATGATCCACAACCTGATTAGTGCATGATCAGGCACGTGATCAGTGCATGATAGCCACGTGATCAGTGCATGATCAGTCAACTGATCAGGGCATGATCTGTCACTTGATCAGTGTATGATATCCACGTGATCAGTTCATGCGCAGTCATGTGATCAGTGCATGATAACTACGTGATCAGTGCGTGATCAGCCACGTGATCAGTGCAAGATTGTCAAGTGATCAGTGCATGGTTAGTTACGTGATCAATGTATGATTAGCACGTGATCAGTGCATGATAGCCACCTGATCAGTGCATGATCAGTCACGTGATCATGGCATGCGTAGTCATGTGATCAGTGCATGACAGCTACGCATTCAGTGAATAATCAGTCACGTGATCAGTGCATGATAGCCATGTGATCAGTGCATGATAGCTACGAGATCAGTGCTAGATCAACCACGTAATCAGTGCATGATCAGCCACGTGATCACTGTATGATCAGCCACGTGATCAGTGCATGTGCGGTTTCCTGATCAGTGTATGATCAGCCACGTGTTCAGTGCATGATAGCCAAGTGATCAGTGCATGATAGCTACGTGATCAGTGCATGCTCAGTAACATGAGCAGTGCATGATAGCCACGTGATCATTGCCTACAATTACGTGATCAGTGCATATGCAGTCACGTGATCAGTGCATATAGACACGTGAACAGTGCATGATAGTCACGTGATCAGTGCATGATCAGTCCCGTGATCAGTGCATGATCTGTCACATGTCCAGTGTATGATATCCACGTGATCACTTCTTACTCAGTCATGTGATCATTGCATGATAGCTAAGTTACCATTGCCTTATCAGCCACGTGATCAGTGTTAGATTGGCCTGTGATCAGTGCATGAATATTTAGGTGATCAATGTATGATTAGCCCCATGATCAGTGCATGATAGCCACTTGATGAGTGCATGATCAGCCACGTGATCAGTGCATGATAGCCACGTGTTCAGTGCATGATCAGTCAGATGATCATGGCATGCTCAGACATGTGATCAGTGCATTATAGCTACTCGATCAGGGAATAATCAGTCATGGGATCAGTGCCTGATCAGCCACGTGATCAGTGCATGATAGCCACGTAATCAGTGCATGAACAGGTAAGTGATCAGTTCATGTGTAATCACGTGATTAGTGCTTGATAGACGCGCCATCAGTGCATGATAGCCAGGTGATCAGTGCATGCACAGTCACATGATCAGTGTATGATCAGCTTCGTGATAAGTGCATGATCAGCCACGTGATCAGTGAATGATCAAGCCAGTGAAGAGTGCATGAGCAGTCACGTGATCAGTTTATGATAGCCAGGTTATCATTGCATGATGAGCCACGTGATCAGGGCATAATCAGACACGTGATGAGTGCATGCACAGTCACATGATCAGTGCATGATCAGGCAGGTGATCAGTGGGTGATCAGTCACGTGATCAGTGTATGATCATCCACGTGATCAGTGCATGATAGCCAGGTGACCAGTGCATGATCAGTCACGTGATCAGTGCATTATAAGCCACGGGATCAGTGCATGATAGCCATGCGATCAGTGCATGACAGCTACGAGATCAGTGCTAGATCAATCACGTAAGCAGTGCATGATCAGCCATGAGATCACTGTATGATCAGCCACGTGATCAGTGCATGTGCGGTTACCTGATCAGTGTATGATCAGCCACGTGTTCAGTGCATGATAGCCAAGTGATCAATGCCTGATAGCTACGTGATCAGTGCATGCTCAGTCACATGAGCAGTGCATGATAGCCACGTGATCATTGCCTACAATTACGTGATCAGTGCATGTGCAGTCACGTGATCACTGCATGATAGACACGTGAACAGTGCATGATAGCCACGTGATCAGTGCATGATCAGTAACGTCATCAGTGCATGTGCAGTCACGTGATTAGTGTATGATCAGCCACGAGATCACTGCATGATAGCCACGTGCTCAGTGCATGAGAGCCAAATGATCAGTGCATGATAGCCACGTGATCAGTGCATGATCAGTCACGTGATCAGTGTAAGATCAACCACGTGATCAATGCATGATAGCCACCAGATCAGTGCATGATCAGTCACGGGATCAGTGCATGATAGCCATGTGATCAGTGCATGATAGCTACGGGATCAGTGCATAATCAGCCACGTAATCAGTACATGATCAGCCACGTGATCACTGTATGATGAGCCACGTGATCAGTGTATGTGCAGTCACGTGATCAGTGTATGATCAGCCACGTGTTCAGTGCATGATAGCCAAGTGATCAATGCATAATAGCTACGTGATCAGTACATGCTCAGTCACATCAGCAGTGCATGATAGCCACGTGAGCATTGCCTACAATTACTTGATCAATGCATGTGCAGTCACGTGATCAGTGCATGATAGACACCTGAACAGTGCATGATAGCCACGTGATCAGTGCATGATCCGTCACGTGATCAGTGCATGTGCAGTCACTTGATTAGTGTATGATAATCCACGTGATCAGTGCATGATAGCAACCTGATCAGTGCATGATAAGCAACGTGATTAGAGCATAATAAGCCACGTGATAAGTGTACGATCAGACACGTGATCAGTGTATTATCAGCTTCATGATCAGTGCATGATCAGCCACGTCATCAGTTCATGGTCAGGCACGTGATCAGTGCATGTTCTGTCATGTGATCCGTGTATGATCATCCACGTGATCAGTGCATGATCAGCCACGTGATCACTGTATTATCAGCCACGTGATCAGTGCATGATCCACAACCTGGTTAGTGCATGATCAGGCACGTGATCAGTGCATGATAGCCACGTGATCAGTGCATGATCAGTCAACTGATCAGGGCATGCTCTGTCACTTGATCAGTGTATGATATCCACGTGATCAGTTCATGCGCAGTCATGTGATCAGTGCATGATAACTACGTGATCAGTGCGTGATCAGCCACGTGATCAGTGCAAGATTGTCAAGTGATCAGTGCATGGTTAGTTACGTGATCAATGTATGATTAGCAGGTGATCAGTGCATGATAGCCACCTGATCAGTGCATGATCAGTCACGTGATAATGGCATGCGTAGTCATGTGATCAGTGCATGACAGCTACGCATTCAGTGAATAATCAGTCACGTGATCAGTGAATGATAGCCATGTGATCAGTGCATGATAGCTACGAGATCAGTGCTAGATCAACCACGTAATCATTGCATGATCAGCCACGTGATCAGTGCATGTGCTGTTTCCCGATCAGTGTATGATCAGCCACGTGTTCAGTGCATGATAGCCAAGTGATCAGTGCATGATAACTACGTGAACAGTGCGTGAGCAGCCACGTGATCAGTGCAAGATTGTCAAGTGATCAGTGCATGGTTAGTTACGTGATCCATGTATGATTAGCACGTGATCAGTGCATGATAGCCACCTGATCAGTGCATGATCAGTCACGTGATCATGGCATGCGTAGTCATGTGATCAGTGCATGACAGCTACGCATTCAGTGAATAATCAGTCACGTGATCAGTGCATGATAGCCATGTGATCAGTGCATGATAGCTACGAGATCAGTGCTAGATCAACCACGTAATCAGTGCATGATCAGCCACGTGATCACTGTATGATAAGCCACGTGATCAGTGCATGTGCGGTTTCCTGATCAGTGTATGATCAGCCACGTGTTCAGTGCATGATAGCCAAGTGATCAGTGCATGATAGCTACGTGATCAGTGCATGCTCAGTCACATGAGCAGTGCATGATAGCCACGTGATCATTGCCTACAATTACGTGATCAGTGCATATGCAGTCACGTGATCAGTGCATATAGACACGTGAACAGTGCATGATAGCCACGTGATCAGTGCATGATCAGTCCCGTGATCAGTGCATGATCTGTCACATGTCCAGTGTATGATATCCACGTGATCACTTCTTACTCAGTCATGTGATCATTGCATGATAGCTAAGTTATCATTGCCTTATCAGCCACGTGATCAGTGTTAGATTGGCCTGTGATCAGTGCATGAATATTTAGGTGATCAATGTATGATTAGCCCCATGATCAGTGCATGATAGCCACTTGATCAGTGCATGATCAGTCACGTGATCATGGCTTGGGGAGTCATGTGAGCAGTGTATGATAGCCTCGTGATTAGTGCATAATCAGTCACATGATCAGTGCATGATCAGCCACGTGATCAGTGCATGATAGCCACGTGATCAGTGCATGATCAGTCAGATGATCATGGCATGCTCAGACATGTGATCAGTGCATTATAGCTACTCGATCAGGGAATAATCAGTCATGGGATCAGTGCCTGATCAGCCACGTGATCAGTGCATGATAGCCACGTAATCAGTGCATGAACAGGTAAGTGATCTGTTCATGTGCAATCACGTGATTAGTGCTTGATAGACGCGCCATCAGTGCATGATAGCCAGGTGATCAGTGCATGCACAGTCACATGATCAGTGTATGATCAGCTTCGTGATAAGTGCATGATCAGCCATGTGATCAGTGAATGATCAGGCCAGTGAAGAGTGCATGATCAGTCACGTGATCAGTTTATGATAGCCAGGTTATCATTGCATGATCAGCCACGTGATCAGGGCATAATCAGACACGTGATGAGTGCATGCACAGTCACATGATCAGTGCATGATCAGGCAGGTGATCAGTGGGTGATCAGTCACGTGATCAGTGTATGATCATCCACGTGATCAGTGCATGATAGCCAGGTGACCAGTGCATGATCAGTCACGTGATCAGTGCATTATAAGCCACGGGATCAGTGCATGATAGCCATGCGATCAGTGCATGACAGCTACGAGATCAGTGCTAGATCAATCACGTAAGCAGTGCCTGATCAGCCACGAGATCACTGTATGATCAGCCACGTGAACAGTGCATGTGCGGTTACCTGATCAGTGTATGATCAGCCACGTGTTCAGTGCATGATAGCCAAGTGATCAATGCATGATAGCTACGTGATCAGTGCATGCTCAGTCACATGAGCAGTGCATGATAGCCACGTGATCATTGCCTACAATTACGTGATCAGTGCATGTGCAGTCACGTGATCACTGCATGATAGACACGTGAACAGTGCATGATAGCCACGTGATCAGTGCATGATCAGTAACGGGATCAGTGTATGTGCAGTCACGTGATTAGTGTATGATCAGCCACGAGATCACTGCATGATAGCCACGTGCTCAGTGCATGATAGCCAAGTGATCAGTGCATGATAGCCACGTGATCAGTGCATGATCAGTCACGTGATCAGTGTAAGATCAACCACGTGATCAATGCATGATACCACCAGATCAGTGCATGATCAGCCACGAGATCACTGCATGATAGCCACGTGCTCAGTGCATGATAGCCAAGTGATCAGTGCATGATAGCCACGTGATCAGTGCATGATCAGTCACGTGATCAGTGTAAGATCAACCACGTGATCAATGCATGATAGCCACCAGATCAGTGCATAATCAGCCACGTAATCAGTACATGATCAGCCACGTGATCACTGTATGATGAGCCACGTGATCAGTGTATGTGCAGTCACGTGATCAGTGTATGATCAGCCACGTGTTCAGTGCATGATAGCCAAGTGATCAATGCATAATAGCTACGTGATCAGTACATGCTCAGTCACATCAGCAGTGCATGATAGCCACGTGAGCATTGCCTACAATTACTTGATCAATGCATGTGCAGTCACGTGATCAGTGCATGATAGACACGTGAACAGTGCATGATAGCCACGTGATCAGTGCATGATAAGCAACGTGATTAGAGCATAATAAGCCACGTGATAAGTGTACGATCAGACACGTGATCAGTGTATTATCAGCTTCATGATCAGTGCATGATCAGCCACGTCATCAGTTCATGGTCAGGCACGTGATCAGTGCATGTTCTGTCATGTGAGCCGTGTATGATCATCCACGTGATCAGTGCATGATCAGCCACGTGATCACTGTATTATCAGCCACGTGATCAGTGCATGATCCACAACCTGGTTAGTGCATGATCAGGCACGTGATCAGTGCATGATAGCCACGTGATCAGTGCATGATCAGTCAACTGATCAGGGCATGATCTGTCACTTGATCAGTGTATGATATCCACGTGATCAGTTCATGCGCAGTCATGTGATCAGTGCATGATAACTACGTGATCAGTGCGTGATCAGCCACGTGATCAGTGCAAGATTGTCAAGTGATCAGTGCATGGTTAGTTACGTGATCAATGTATGATTAGCACGTGATCAGTGCATGATAGCCACCTGATCAGTGCATGATCAGTCACGTGATCATGGCATGCGTAGTCATGTGATCAGTGCATGACAGCTACGCATTCAGTGAATAATCAGTCACGTGATCAGTGCATGATAGCCATGTGATCAGTGCATGATAGCTACGAGATCAGTGCTAGATCAACCACGTAATCAGTGCATGATCAGCCACGTGATCACTGTATGATCAGCCACGTGATCAGTGCATGTGCGGTTTCCTGATCAGTGTATGATCAGCCACGTGTTCAGTGCATGATAGCCAAGTGATCAGTGCATGATAGCTACGTGATCAGTGCATGCTCAGTCACATGAGCAGTGCATGATAGCCACGTGATCATTGCCTACAATTACGTGATCAGTGCATATGCAGTCACGTGATCAGTGCATATAGACACGTGAACAGTGCATGATAGCCACGTGATCAGTGCATGATCAGTCCCGTGATCAGTGCATGATAGACACATGAACAGTGCATGATAGCCACGTGATCAGTGCATGATCAGTCCCGTGATCAGTGCGTGATCTGTCACATGTCCAGTGTATGATATCCACGTGATCACTTCTTACTCAGTCATGTGATCATTGCATGATAGCCAAGTTATCATTGCCTTATCAGCCACGTGATCAGTGTTAGATTGGCCTGTGATCAGTGCATGAATATTTAGGTGATCAATGTATGATTAGCCCCATGATCAGTGCATGATAGCCACTTGATCAGTGCATGATCAGTCACGTGATCATGGCTTGGGGAGTCATGTGAGCAGTGCATGATAGCCTCGTGATTAGTGCATAATCAGTCACGTGATCAGTGCATGATCAGCCACGTGATCAGTGCATGATAGCCACGTGATCAGTGCATGATCAGTCAGAAGATCATGGCATGCTCAGACATGTGATCAGTGCATTATAGCTACTCGATCAGGGAATACTCAGTCATGGGATCAGTGCCTGATCAGCCACGTGATCAGTGCATGATAGCCACGTAATCAGTGCATGAACAGGTAAGTGATCAGTTCATGTGCAATCACGTGATTAGTGCTTGATAGACACGCCATCAGTGCATGATAGCCAGGTGATCAGTGCATGCACAGTCACATGATCACTGTATGATCAGCTTCGTGATAAGTGCATGATCAGCAACGTGATCAGTGAATGATCAGGCCAGTGAAGAGTGCATGATCAGTCACGTGATCAGTTTATGATAGCCAGGTTATCATTGCATGATCAGCCACGTGATCAGGGCATAATCAGACACGTGATGAGTGCATGCACAGTCACATGATCAGTGCATGATCAGGCAGGTGATCAGTGGGTGATCAGTCACGTGATCAGTGTATGATCATCCACGTGATCAGTGCATGATAGCCAGGTGACCAGTGCATGATCAGTCACGTGATCAGTGCATTATAAGCCACGGGATCAGTGCATGATAGCCATGCGATCAGTGCATGTTAGCTACGAGATCAGTGCTAGATCAATCACGTAAGCAGTGCATGATCAGCCACGAGATCACTGTATGATCAGCCACGTGATCAGTGCATGTGCGGTTACCTGATCAGTGTATGATCAGCCACGTGTTCAGTGCATGATAGCCAAGTGATCAATGCATGATAGCTACGTGATCAGTGCATGCTCAGTCACATGAGCAGTGCATGATAGCCACGTGATCATTGCCTACAATTACGTGATCAGTGCATGTGCAGTCACGTGATCAGTGCATGATAGACACGTGAACAGTGCATGATAGCCACGTGATCAGTGCATGATCAGTAACGTGATCAGTGCATGTGCTGTCACGTGATTAGTGTATGATCAGCCACGAGATCAGTGCATGATAGCCACGTGCTCAGTGCATGATAGCCAAGTGATCAGTGCATGATAGCCACGTGATCAGTGCATGATCAGTCACGTGATCAGTGTAAGATCAACCACGTGATCAATGCATGATAGCCACCAGATCAGTGCATAATCAGCCACGTAATCAGTACATGATCAGCAACGTGATCACTGTATGATGAGCCACGTGATCAGTGTATGTGCAGTCACGTGGTCAGTGTATGATCAGCCACGTGTTCAGTGCATGATAGCCAAGTGATCAATGCATAATAGCTACGTGATCAGTACATGCTCAGTCACATCAGCAGTGCATGATAGCCACGTGCGCATTGCCTACAATTACTTGATCAATGCATGTGCTGTCACGTGATCAGTGCATGATCCGTCACGTGATCAGTGCATGTGCAGTCACTTGATTAGTGTATGATAATCCACGTGATCAGTGCATGATAGCAACCTGAATAGTGCATGATAAGCAACGTGATTAGAGCATAATAAGCCACGTGATAAGTGTACGATCAGACACGTGATCAGTGTATTATCAGCTTCATGATCAGTGCATGATCAGCCACGTCATCAGTTCATGGTCAGGCACGTGATCAGTGCATGTTCTGTCATGTGATCCGTGTATGATCATCCACGTGATCAGTGCCTGATCAGCCACGTGATCACTGTATTATCAGCCACGTGATCAGTGCATGATCCACAACCTGGTTAGTGCATGATCAGGCACGTGATCAGTGCATGATAGCCACGTGATCAGTGCATGATCAGTCAACTGATCAGGGCATGATCTGTCACTTGATCAGTGTATGATATCCACGTGATCAGTTCATGCGCAGTCATGTGATCAGTGCATGATAACTACGTGATCAGTGCGTGATCAGCCATGTGATCAGTGCAAGATTGTCAAGTGATCAGTGCATGGTTAGTTAGGTGATCAATGTATGATTAGCACGAGATCAGTGCATGATAGCCACCTGATCAGTGCATGATCAGTCACGTGATCATGGCATGCGTAGTCATGTGATCAGTGCATGACAGCTACGCATTCAGTGAATAATCAGTCACGTGATCAGTGCATGATAGCCATGTGATCAGTGCATGATAGCTACGAGATCAGTGCTAGATCAACCACGTAATCAGTGCATGATCAGCCACGTGATCACTGTATGATCAGCCACGTGATCAGTACATGATAGCCAAGTGATCAGTGCATGATAGCTACGTGATCAGTGCATGCTCAGTCACATGAGCAGTGCATGATAGCCACGTGATCATTGCCTACAATTACGTGATCAGTGCATATGCAGTCACGTGATCAGTGCATATAGACACGTGAACAGTGCATGATAGCCACGTGATCAGTGCATGATCAGTCCCGTGATCAGTGCATGATCTGTCACATGTCCAGTGTATGATATCCACGTGATCACTTCTTACTCAGTCATGTGATCATTGCATGATAGCCAAGTTATCATTGCCTTATCAGCCACGTGATCAGTGTTAGATTGGCCTGTGATCAGTGCATGAATATTTAGGTGATCAATGTATGATTAGCCCCATGATCAGTGCATGATAGCCACTTGATGAGTGCATGATCAGTCACGTGATCATGGCTTGGGGAGTCACGTGATCAGTGCATGATAGCCTCGTGATTAGTGCATAATCAGTCACGAGATCAGTGCATGATCAGCCACGTGATCAGTGCATGATAGCCACGTGATCAGTGCATGATCAGTCAGATGATCATGGCATGCTCAGACATGTGATCAGTGCATTATAGCTACTCGATCATGGAATAATCAGTCATGGGATCAGTGCCTGATCAGCCACGTGATCAGTGCATGATAGCCACGTAATCAGTGCATGAACAGGTAAGTGATCAGTTCATGTGCAATCACGTGATTAGTGCTTGATAGACACGCCATCAGTGCATGATAGCCAGGTGATCAGTGCATGCACAGTCACATGATCAGTGTATGATCAGCTTCGTGATAAGTGCATGATCAGCCATGTGATCAGTGAATGATCAAGCCAGTGAAGAGTGCATGATCAGTCACGTGATCAGTTTATGATGGCCAGGTTATCATTGCATGATCAGCCACGTGATCAGGGCATAATCAGACACGTGATGAGTGCATGCACAGTCACATGATCAGTGCATGATCAGGCAGGTGATCAGTGCGTGATCAGTCACGTGATCAGTGTATGATCATCCACGTGACCAGTGCATGATCAGTCACGTGATCAGTGCATGATAGCCACGTAATCAGTGCATGAACAGGTAAGTGATCAGTTCATGTGCAATCACGTGATTAGTGCTTGATAGACACGCCATCAGTGCATGATAGCCAGGTGATCAGTGCATGATCAGTCACGTGATCAGTGCATGCGAAGTCACGTAATCAGTGTATGATCAGCCAAATGATCAGTGCATCATCATGTTCGTGATCAGTGCATGATCAGGCCAGTGAAGAGTGCATGAACAGTCACATGATCAGTTTATGATAGCCAGGTTATCACTGCATGATCAGCCACGTGATCAGTGCATAATCAGACACGTGATGAGTGCATGCACAGTCACATGATCAGTGCATGATCAGGCAGGTGATCAGTGCGTGATCAGTCACGTGATCAGTGTATGATCATCCACGTGATCAGTGCATGATAGCCAGGTGACCAGTGCATGATCAGTCACGTGACCAGTGCATTATACGACACGGGATCAGTGCATGATAGGCATGTGATCAGTGCATGATAGCTACGAGATCAGTGCTAGATCAATCACGTAATCAGTGCATGATCAGCCACGGGATCACTGTATGATCAGCCACGTGATCAGTGCATGTGCGGTTACCTGATCAGTGTATGATCAGCCACGTGTTCAGTGCATGATAGCCAAGTGATCAATGCATGATAGCTACGTGATCAGTGCATGCTCAGTCACATGAGCAGTGCATGATAGCCACGTGATCATTGCCTACAATTACGTGAGCAGTGCATATGCAGTCACGTGATCAGTGCATATAGACACGTGAACAGTGCATGATAGCCACGTGATCAGTGCATGATCAGTCCCGTGATCAGTGCATGATCTGTCACATGTCCAGTGTATGATATCCACGTGATCACTTCTTACTCAGTCATGTGATCATTGCATGATAGCTAAGTTATCATTGCCTTATCAGCCACGTGATCAGTGTTAGATTGGCCTGTGATCAGTGCATGAATATTTAGGTGATCAATGTATGATTAGCCCCATGATCAGTGCATGATAGCCACTTGATCAGTGCATGATCTGTCACGTGATCATGGCTTGGGGAGTCATGTGATCAGTGCATGATAGCCTCGTGATTAGTGCATAATCAGTCACGTGATCAGTGCATGATCAGCCACGTGATCAGTGCATGATAGCCACGTGATCAGTGCATGATCAGTCAGATGATCATGGCATGCTCAGACATGTGATCAGTGCATTATAGCTACTCGATCAGGCAATAATCAGTCATGGGATCAGTGCCTGATCAGCCACGTGATCAGTGCATGATAGCCACGTAATCAGTGCATGAACAGGTAAGTGATCAGTTCATGTGCAATCACGTGATTAGTGCTTGATAGACACGCCATCAGTGCATGATAGCCGGGTGATCAGTGCACGATCAGTCACGTGATCAGTGCATGCGAAGTCACGTAATCAGTGTATGATCAGCCAAATGATCAGTGCATGATCATGTTCGTGATCAGTGCATGATCAGGCCAGTGAAGGGTGCATGAACAGTCACGTGATCAGTTTATGATAGCCAGGTTATCACTGCATGATCAGCCACGTGATCAGTGCATAATCAGACACGTGATGAGTGCATGCACAGTCACATGATCAGTGCATGATCAGGCAGGTGATCAGTGCGTGATCAGTCACGTGATCAGTGTATGATCATCCACGTGATCAGTGCATGATAGCCAGGTGAACAGTGCATGATCGGTCACGTGACCAGTGCATTATACGCCACGGGATCAGTGCATGATAGCCATGTGATCAGTGCATGATAGCTACGAGATCAGTGCTAGATCAGTCACGAAATCAGTGCATGATCAGCCACGGGATCACTGTATGATCAGCCACGTGATCAGTGCATGTGCGGTTACCTGATCAGTGTATGATCAGCCACGTGTTCAGTGCATGATAGCCAAGTGATCAGTGCATGATAGCTACGTGATCAGTGCATGCTCAGTCACATGAGCAGTGCATGATAGCCACGTGATCATTGCCTACAATTACGTGATCAGTGCACGTGCAGTCACGTGATCACTGCATGATAGACACGTGAACAGTGCATGATAGCCACGTGATCAGTGCATGATCAGTAACGTGATCAGTGCAAGTGCAGTCACGTGATTAGTGTGTGATCAGCCACGAGATCAGTGCATGATAGCCACGTGCTCAGTGCATGATAGCCAAGTGATCAGTGCATGATAGCCACTTGATCAGTGCATGATCAGTCACGTGATCAGTGTAAGATCAACCACGTGATCAATGCATGATAGCCACCAGATCAGTGCATGATCAGTCACGTGATCAGTGCATGATCAGCCACGGGATCAGTGCATGATAGCCATGTGATCAGTGCATGATAGCTACGAGATCAGTGCATAATCAGCCACGTAATCAGTACATGATCAGCCACGTGATCACTGTATGATGAGCCACGTGATCAGTGTATATGCAGTCACGTGATCAGTGTATGATCAGCCACGTGTTCAGTGCATGATAGCCAAGTGATCAATGCATAATAGCTACGTGATCAGTACATGCTCAGTCACATCAGAAGTGCATGATAGCCACGTGAGCATTGCCTACAATTACTTGATCAATGCATGTGCAGTCACGTGATCAGTGCATGATAGACACGTGAACAGTGCATGATAGCCACGTGATCAGTGCATGATCCGTCACGTGATCAGTGCATGTGCAGTCACTTGATTAGTGTATGATAATCCACGTGATCAGTGCATGATTGCAACCTGATCAGTGCATGATAAGCAACGTGATTAGAGCATAATAAGCCACATGATAAGTGTACGATCAGACACGTGATCAGTGTATTATCAGCTTCATGATCAGTGCATGATCAGCCACGTCATCAGTTCATGGTCAGGCACGTGATCAGTGCATGTTCTGTCATGTGATCACTGTATTATCAGCCACGTGATCAGTGCATGATCCACAACCTGGTTAGTGCATGATCAGGCACGTGATCAGTGCATGATAGCCACGTGATCAGTGCATGATCAGTCAACTGATCAGGGCATGATCTGTCACTTGATCAGTGTATGATATCCACGTGATCAGTTCATGCGCAGTCATGTGATCAGTGCATGATAACTACGTGATCAGTGCGTGATCAGCCACGTGATCAGTGCAAGATTGTCAAGTGATCACTGCATGGTTAATTACGTGATCAATGAATGATTAGCACGAGATCAGTGCATGATAGCCACCTGATCAGTGCATGATCAGTCACGTGATCATGGCATGGGTAGTCATGTGATCAGTGCATGACAGCTACGCATTCAGTGAATAATCAGTCACGTGATCAGTGCATGATAGCCATGTGATCAGTGCATGATAGCTACGAGATCAGTGCTAGATCAACCACGTAATCATTGCATGATCAGCCACGTGATCACTGTATGATCAGCCACGTGATCAGTGCATGTGCGGTTTCCTGATCAGTGTATGATCAGCCACGTGTTCAGTGCATGATAGCCAAGTGATCAGTGCATGATAGCTACGTGATCAGTGCATGCTCAGTCACATGAGCAGTGCATGATAGCCACGTGATCATTGCCTACAATTACGTGATCAGTGCATATGCAGTCACGTGATCAGTGCATATAGACACGTGAACAGTGCATGATAGCCACGTGATCAGTGCATGATCAGTCCCGTGATCAGTGCATGATCTGTCACATGTCCAGTGTATGATATCCACGTGATCACTTCTTACTCAGTCATGTGATCATTGCATGATAGCTAAGTTATCATTGCCTTATCAGCCACGTGATCAGTGTTAGATTGGCCTGTGATCAGTGCATGAATATTTAGGTGATCAATGTATGATTAGCCCCAAGATCAGTGCATGATAGCCACTTGATGAGTGCATGATCAGTCACGTGATCATGGCTTGGGGAGTCATGTGATCAGTGCATCATAGGCTCGTGATTAGTGCATGATCAGCCACGTGATCAGTGCATGATCAGCCACGTGATCACTGTATAATCAGCCACGTGATCAGTGCATAATCAGACACGTGATGAGTGCATGCACAGTCACATGATCAGTGCATGATCAGGCAGGTGATCAGTGCGTGATCAGTCACGTGATCAGTGTATGATCATCCACGTGATCAGTGCATGATAGCCAGGTGATCAGTGCATGATCAGTCACGTGACCAGTGCATTATACGCCACGGGATCAGGGCATGATAGCCATGTGATCAGTGCATGATAGCTACGAGATCAGTGCTAGATCAATCACGTAATCAGTGCATGATCAGCCACGGGATCACTGTATGATCAGCCACGTCTTCAGTGCATGTGCGGTTACCTGATCAGTGTATGATCAGCCACGTGTTCAGTGCATGATAGCCAAGTGATCAATGCATGATAGCTACGTGATCAGTGCATGCTCAGTCACATGAGCAGTGCATGATAGCCACGTGATCATTGCCTACAATTACGTGAGCAGTGCATATGCAGTCACGTGATCAGTGCATATAGACACGTGAACAGTGCATGATAGCCACGTGATCAGTGCATGATCAGTCCCGTGATCAGTGCATGATCTGTCACATGTCCAGTGTATGATATCCACGTGATCACTTCTTACTCAGTCATGTGATCATTGCATGATAGCTAAGTTATCATTGCCTTATCAGCCACGTGATCAGTGTTAGATTGGCCTGTGATCAGTGCATGAATATTTAGGTGATCAATGTATGATTAGCCCCATGATCAGTGCATGATAGCCACTTGATCAGTACATGATCTGTCACGTGATCACGGCTTGGGGAGTCATGTGATCAGTGCATGATAGCCTCGTGATTAGTGCATAATCAGTCACGTGATCAGTGCATGATCAGCCACGTGATCAGTGCATGATAGCCAGGTGATCAGTGCATGATCAGTCAGATGATCATGGCATGCTCAGACATGTGATCAGTGCATTATAGCTACTCGATCAGGGAATAATCAGTCATGGGATCAGTGCCTGATCAGCCACGTGATCAGTGCATGATAGCCACGTAATCAGTGCATGAACAGGTAAGTGATCAGTTCATGTGCAATCACGTGATTAGTGCTTGATAGACACGCCATCAGTGCATGATAGCCGGGTGATCAGTGCACGATCAGTCACGTGATCAGTGCATGCGAAGTCACGTAATCAGTGTATGATCAGCCAAATGATCAGTGCATGATCATGTTCGTGATCAGTGCATGATCAGGCCAGTGAAGAGTGCATGAACAGTCACATGATCAGTTTATGATAGCCAGGTTATCACTGCATGATCAGCCACGTGATCAGTGCATAATCAGACACGTGATGAGTGCATGCACAGTCACATGATCAGTGCATGATCAGGCAGGTGATCAGTGCGTGATCAGTCACGTGATCAGTGTATGATCATCCACGTGATCAGTGCATGATAGCCAGGTGACCAGTGCATGATCAGTCACGTGACCAGTGCATTATAGGCCACGGGATCAGTGCATGATAGCCATGTGATCAGTGCATGATAGCTACGAGGTCAGTGCTAGATCAATCACGTAATCAGTGCATGATCAGCCACGGGATCACTGTATGATCAGCCACGTGATCAGTGCATGTGCGGTTACCTGATCAGTGTATGATCAGCCACGTATTCAGTGCATGATAGCCAAGTGATCAGTGCATGATAGCTACGTGATCAGTACATGCTCAGTCACATGAGCAGTGCATGATAGCCACGTGATCATTGCCTACAATTACGTGATCAGTGCATGTGCAGTCACGTGATCACTGCATGATAGACACGTGAACAGTGCATGATAGCCACGTGATCAGTGCATGATCAGTAACGTGATCAGTGCAAGTGCAGTCACGTGATTAGTGTGTGATCAGCCACGAGATCAGTGCATGATAGCCACGTGCTCAGTGCATGGTAGCCAAGTGATCAGTGCATGATAGCCACGTGATCAGTGCATGATCAGTCACGTGATCAGTGTAAGATCAACCACGTGATCAATGCATGATAGCCACCAGATCAGTGCATGATCAGTCACGTGATCAGTGCATGATCAGCCACGGGATCAGTGCATGATAGTCATGTGATCAGTGCATGATAGCTACGAGATCAGTGCATAATCAGCCACGTAATCAGTACATGATCAGCCACGTGATCACTGTATGATGAGCCACGTGATCAGTGTATGTGCAGTCACGTGATCAGTGTATGATCAGCCACGTGTTCAGTGCATGATAGCCAAGTGATCAATGCATAATAGCTACGTGATCAGTACATGCTCAGTCACATCAGCAGTGCATGATAGCCACGTGAGCATTGCCTACAATTACTTGATCAATGCATGTGCAGTCACGTGATCAGTGCATGATAGACACGTGAACAGTGCATGATAGCCACGTGATCAGTGCATGATCCGTCACGTGATCAGTGCATGTGCAGTCACTTGATTAGTGTATGATAATCCACGTGATCAGTGCATGATTGCAACCTGATCAGTGCATGATAAGCAACGTGATTAGAGCATAATAAGCCACGTGATAAGTGTATGATCACACACGTGATCAGTGTATTATCAGCTTCATGATCAGTGCATGATCAGCCACCTCATCAGTTCATGGTCAGGCACGTGATCAGTGCATGTTCTGTCATGTGATCACTGTATTATCAGCCACGTGATCAGTGCATGATCCACAACCTGGTTAGTGCATGATCAGGCACGTGATCAGTGCATGATAGCTACGTGATCAGTGCATGATCAGTCAACTGATCAGGGCATGATCTGTCACTTGATCAGTGTATGATATCCACGTGATCAGTTCATGCGCAGTCATGTGATCAGTGCATGATAACTACGTGATCAGTGCGTGATAAGCCACGTGATCAGTGCAAGATTGTCAAGTGATCAGTGCATGGTTAGTTACGTGATCAATGAATGATTAGCACGAGATCAGTGCATGATAGCCACCTGATCAGTGCATGATCAGTCACGTGATCATGGCATGGGTAGTCATGTGATCAGTGCATGACAGCTACGCACTCAGTGAATAATCAGTCACGTGATCAGTGCATGATAGCCATGTGATCAGTGCATGATAGCTACGAGATCAGTGCTAGATCAACCACGTAATCATTGCATGATCAGCCACGTGATCACTGTATGATCAGCCACGTGATCAGTGCATGTGCGGTTTCCTGATCAGTGTATGATCAGCCACGTGTTCAGTGCATGATAGCCAAGTGATCAGTGCATGATAGCTACGTGATCAGTGCATGCTCAGTCACATGAGCAGTGCATGATAGCCACGTGATCATTGCCTACAATTACGTGATCAGTGCATATGCAGTCACGTGATCAGTGCATATAGACACGTGAACAGTGCATGATAGCCACGTGATCAGTGCATGATCAGTCCCGTGATCAGTGCATGATCTGTCACATGTCCAGTGTATGATATCCACGTGATCACTTCTTACTCAGTCATGTGATCATTGCATGATAGCTAAGTTATCATTGCCTTATCAGCCACGTGATCAGTGTTAGATTGGCCTGTGATCAGTGCATGAATATTTAGGTGATCAATGTATGATTAGCCCCATGATCAGTGCATGATAGCCACTTGATCAGTGCATGATCAGTCACGTGATCATGGCTTGGGGAGTCATGTGATCAGTGCATCATAGGCTCGTGATTAGTGCATAATCAGTCACGTGATCAGTGCATGATCAGCCACGTGATCAGTGCATGATCAGCCACGTGATCACTGTATTATCAGCCACGTGATCAGTGCATGATCCACAACCTGGTTAGTGCATGATCAGGCACGTGATCAGTGCATGATAGCCACGTGATCAGTGCATGATCAGTCCCGTGATCAGTGCATGATCTGTCACATGTCCAGTGTATGATATCCACGTGATCACTTCTTACTCAGTCATGTGATCATTGCATGATAGCCAAGTTATCATTGCCTTATCAGCCACGTGATCAGTGTTAGATTGGCCTGTGATCAGTGCATGAATATGTAGGTGATCAATGTATGATTAGCCCCATGATCAGTGCATGATAGCCACTTGATCAGTGCATGATCAGCCACGTGATCAGTGCATGATAGCCACGTGATCAGTGCATGATCAGTCAGATGATCATGGCATGCTCAGACATGTGATCAGTGCATTATAGCTACTCGATCAGGGAATAATCAGTCATGGGATCAGTGCCTGATCAGCCACGTGATCAGTGCATGATAGCCACGTAATCAGTGCATGAACAGGTAAGTGATCAGTTCATGTGCAATCACGTGATTAGTGCTTGATAGACACGCCATCAGTGCATGATAGCCGGGTGATCAGTGCACGATCAGTCACGTGATCAGTGCATGCGAAGTCACGTAATCAGTGTATGATCAGCCAAATGATCAGTGCATGATCATGTTCGTGATCAGTGCATGATCAGGCCAGTGAAGAGTGCATGAACAGTCACATGATCAGTTTATGATAGCCAGGTTATCACTGCATGATCAGCCACGTGATCAGTGCATAATCAGACACGTGATGAGTGCATGCACAGTCACATGATCAGTGCATGATCAGGCAGGTGATCAGTGCGTGATCAGTCACGTGATCAATGTATGATCATCCACGTGATCAGTGCATGATAGCCAGGTGACCAGTGCATGATCAGTCACGTGACCAGTGCATTATACGCCTCGGGATCAGTGCATGATAGCCATGTGATCAATGCATGATAGCAACGAGGTCAGTGCTAGATCAATCACGTAATCAGTGCATGATCAGCCACGGGATCACTGTATGATCAGCCACGTGATCAGTGCATGTGCGGTTACCTGATCAGTGTATGATCAGCCACGTATTCAGTGCATGATAGCCAAGTGATCAGTGCATGATAGCTACATGATCAGTGCATGCTCAGTCACATGAGCAGTGCATGATAGCCACGTGATCATTGCCTACAATTACGTGATCAGTGCATGTGCAGTCACGTGATCACTGCATGATAGACACGTGAACAGTGCATGATAGCCACGTGATCAGTGCATGATCAGTAACGTGATCAGTGCAAGTGCAGTCACGTGATTAGTGTGTGATCAGCCACGAGATCAGTGCATGATAGCCACGTGCTCAGTGCATGATAGCCAAGTGATCAGTGCATGATAGCCACTTGATCAGTGCATGATCAGTCACGTGATCAGTGTAAGATCAACCACGTGATCAATGCATGATAGCCAGCAGATCAGTGCATGATCAGTCACGTGATCAGTGCATGATCAGCCACGGGATCAGTGCATGATAGCCATGTGATCAGTGCATGATAGCTACGAGATCAGTGCATAATCAGCCACGTAATCAGTACATGATCAGCCACGTGATCACTGTATGAGGAGCCACGTGATCAGTGTATGTGCAGTCACGTGATCAGTGTATGATCAGCCACGTGTTCAGTGCATGATAGCCAAGTGATCAATGCATAATAGCTACGTGATCAGTACATGCTCACTCACATCAGCAGTGCATGATAGCCACGTGAGCATTGCCTACAATTACTTGATCAATGCATGTGCAGTCACGTGATCAGTGCATGATAGACACGTGAACAGTGCATGATAGCCACGTGATCAGTGCATGATCCGTCACGTGATCAGTGCATGTGCAGTCACTTGATTAGTGTATGATAATCCACGTGATCAGTGCATGATTGCAACCTGATCAGTGCATGATAAGCAACGTGATTAGAGCATAATAAGCCACGTGATAAGTGTACGATCAGACACGTGATCAGTGTATTAACAGCTTCATGATCAGTGCATGATCAGCCACGTCATCAGTTCATGGTCAGGCACGTGATCAGTGCATGTTCTGTCATGTGATCACTGTATTATCAGCCACGTGATCAGTGCATGGTCCACAACCTGGTTAGTGCATGATCAGGCACGTGATCAGTGCATGATCAGGCACGTGATCAGTGCATGATCAGTCAACTGATCAGGGCATGATCTGTCACTTGATCAGTGTATGATATCCACGTGATCAGTTCATGCGCAGTCATGTGATCAGTGCATGATAACTACGTGATCAGTGCGTGATCAGCCACGTGATCAGTGCAAGATTGTCAAGTGATCAGTGCATGGTTAGTTACGTGATCAATGTATGATTAGCACGAGATCAGTGCATGATAGCCACCTGATCAGTGCATGATCAGTCACGTGATCATGGCATGGGTAGTCATGTGATCAGTGCATGACAGCTACGCACTCAGTGAATAATCAGTCACGTGATCAGTGCATGATAGCCATGTGATCAGTGCATGATAGCTACGAGATCAGTGCTAGATCAACCACGTAATCGTTGCATGATCAGCCACGTGATCACTGTATGATCAGCCACGTGATCAGTGCATGTGCGGTTTCCTGATCAGTGTATGATCAGCCACGTGTTCAGTGCATGATAGCCAAGTGATCAGTGCATGATAGCTACGTGATCAGTGCATGCTCAGTCACATGAGCAGTGCATGATAGCCACGTGATCATTGCCTACAATTACGTGATCAGTGCATATGCAGTCACGTGATCAGTGCATATAGACACGTGAACAGTGCATGATAGCCACGTGATCAGTGCATGATCAGTCCCGTGATCAGTGCATGATCTGTCACATGTCCAGTGTATGATATCCACGTGATCACTTCTTACTCAGTCATGTGATCATTGCATGATAGCCAAGTTATCATTGCCTTATCAGCCACGTGATCAGTGTTAGATTGGCCTGTGATCAGTGCATGAATATGTAGGTGATCAATGTATGATTAGCCCCATGATCAGTGCATGATAGCCACTTGATCAGTGCATGATCAGCCACGTGATCAGTGCATGATAGCCACGTGATCAGTGCATGATCAGTCAGATGATCATGGCATGCTCAGACATGTGATCAGTGCATTATAGCTACTCGATCAGGGAATAATCAGTCATGGGATCAGTGCCTGATCAGCCACGTGATCAGTGCATGATAGCCACGTAATCAGTGCATGAACAGGTAAGTGATCAGTTCATGTGCAATCACGTGATTAGTGCTTGATAGACACGCCATCAGTGCATGATAGCCGGGTGATCAGTGCACGATCAGTCACGTGATCAGTGCATGCGAAGTCACGTAATCAGTGTATGATCAGCCAAATGATCAGTGCATGATCATGTTCGTGATCAGTGCATGATCAGGCCAGTGAAGAGTGCATGAACAGTCACATGATCAGTTTATGATAGCCAGGTTATCACTGCATGATCAGCCACGTGATCAGTGCATAATCAGACACGTGATGAGTGCATGCACAGTCACATGATCAGTGCATGATCAGGCAGGTGATCAGTGCGTGATCAGTCACGTGATCAGTGTATGATCATCCACGTGATCAGTGCATGATAGCCAGGTGACCAGTGCATGATCAGTCACGTGACCAGTGCATTATACGACACGGGATCAGTGCATGATAGCCATGTGATCAGTGCATGATAGCTACGAGGTCAGTGCTAGATAAATCACGTAATCAGTGCATGATCAGCCACGGGATCACTGTATGATCAGCCACGTGATCAGTGCATGTGCGGTTACCTGATCAGTGTATGATCAGCCACGTATTCAGTGCATGATAGCCAAGTGATCAGTGCATGATAGCTACGTGATCAGTGCATGCTCAGTCACATGAGCAGTGCATGATAGCCACGTGATCATTGCCTACAATTACGTGATCAGTGCATGTGCAGTCACGTGATCACTGCATGATAGACACGTGAACAGTGCATGATAGCCACGTGATCAGTGCATGATCAGTAACGTGATCAGTGCAAGTGCAGTCACGTGATTAGTGTGTGATCAGCCACGAGATCAGTGCATGATAGCCACGTGCTCAGTGCATGATAGCCAAGTGATCAGTGCATGATAGCCACTTGATCAGTGCATGATCAGTCACGTGATCAGTGTAAGATCAACCACGTGATCAATGCATGATAGCCACCAGATCAGTGCATGATCAGTCACGTGATCAGTGCATGATCAGCCACGGGATCAGTGCATGATAGCCATGTGATCAGTGCATGATAGCTACGAGATCAGTGCATAATCAGCCACGTAATCAGTACATGATCAGCCACGTGATCACTGTATGATGAGCCACGTGATCAGTGTATGTGCAGTCACGTGATCAGTGTATGATCAGCCACGTGTTCAGTGCATGATAGCCAAGTGATCAATGCATAATAGCTATGTGATCAGTACATGCTCACTCACATCAGCAGTGCATGATAGCCACGTGAGCATTGCCTACAATTACTTGATCAATGCATGTGCAGTCACGTGATCAGTGCATGATAGACACGTGAACAGTGCATGATAGCCACGTGATCAGTGCATGATCCGTCACGTGATCAGTGCATGTGCAGTCACTTGATTAGTGTATGATAATCCACGTGATCAGTGCATGATTGCAACCTGATCAGTGCATGATAAGCAACGTGATTAGAGCATAATAAGCCACGTGATAAGTGTACGATCAGACACGGGATCAGTGTATTATCAGCTTCATGATCAGTGCATGATCAGCCACGTCATCAATTCATGGTCAGGCACGTGATCAGTGCATGTTCTGTCATGTAATCACTGTATTATCAGCCACGTGATCAGTGCATGGTCCACAACCTGGTTAGTGCATGATCAGGCACGTGATCAGTGCATGATAGCCACGTGATCAGTGCATGATCAGTCAACTGATCAGGGCATGATCTGTCACTTGATCAGTGTATGATATCCACGTGATCAGTTCATGCGCAGTCATGTGATCAGTGCATGATAACTACGTGATCAGTGCGTGATCAGCCACGTGATCAGTGCAAGATTGTCAAGTGATCAGTGCATGGTTAATTACGTGATCAATGTATGATTAGCACGAGATCAGTGCATGATAGCCACCTGATCAGTGCATGATCAGTCACGTGATCATGGCATGGGTAGTCATGTGATCAGTGCATGACAGCTACGCACTCAGTGAATAATCAGTCACGTGATCAGTGCATGATAGCCATGTGATCAGTGCATGATAGCTACGAGATCAGTGCTAGATCAACCACGTAATCATTGCATGATCAGCCACGTGATCACTGTATGATCAGCCACGTGATCAGTGCATGTGCGGTTTCCTGATCAGTGTATGATCAGCCACGTGTTCAGTGCATGATAGCCAAGTGATCAGTGCATGATAGCTACGTGATCAGTGCATGCTCAGTCACATGAGCAGTGCATGATAGCCACGTGATCATTGCCTACAATTACGTGATCAGTGCATATGCAGTCACGTGATCAGTGCATATAGACACGTGAACAGTGCATGATAGCCACGTGATCAGTGCATGATCAGTCCCGTGATCAGTGCATGATCTGTCACATGTCCAGTGTATGATATCCACGTGATCACTTCTTACTCAGTCATGTGATCATTGCATGATAGCTAAGTTATCATTGCCTTATCAGCCACGTGATCAGTGTTAGATTGGCCTGTGATCAGTGCATGAATATTTAGGTGATCAATGTATGATTAGCCCCATGATCAGTGCATGATAGCCACTTGATCAGTGCATGATCAGTCACGTGATCATGGCTTGGGGAGTCATGTGATCAGTGCATGATAGCCTCGTGATTAGTGCATAATCAGTCACGTGATCAGTGCATGATCAGCCACGTGATCAGTGCATGATCCACAACCTGGTTAGTGCATGATCAGGCACGTGATCAGTGCATGATAGCCACGTGATCAGTGCATGATCAGTCAACTGATCAGGGCATGATCTGTCACTTGATCAGTGTATGATATCCACGTGATCAGTTCATGCGCAGTCATGTGATCAGTGCATGATAACTACGTGATCAGTGCGTGATCAGCCACGTGATCAGTGCAAGATTGTCAAGTGATCAGTGCATGGTTAGTTATGTGATCAATGTATGATTAGCACGAGATCAGTGCATGATAGCCACGTGATCAGTGCATGATCAGTCCCGTGATCAGTGCATGATCTGTCACATGTCCAGTGTATGATATCCACGTGATCACTTCATACTCAGTCATGTGATCATTGCATGATAGCTAAGTTATCATTGCCTTATCAGCCACGTGATCAGTGTTAGATTGGCCTGTGATCAGTGCATGAATATTTAGGTGATCAATGTATGATTAGCCCCATGATCAGTGCATGATAGCCACTTGATCAGTGCATGATCAGTCACGTGATCATGGCTTGGGGAGTCATGTGATCAGTGCATGATAGCCTCGTGATTAGTGCATAATCAGTCACGTGATCAGTGCATGATCAGCCACGTGATCAGTGCATGATAGCCACGTGATCAGTGCATGATCAGTCAGATGATCATGGCATGCTCAGACATGTGATCAGTGCATTATAGCTACTCGATCAGGGAATAATCAGTCATGTGATCAGTGCCTGATCAGCCACGTGATCAGTGCATGATAGCCACGTAATCAGTGCATGAACAGGTAAGTGATCAGTTCATGTGCAATCACGTGATTAGTGCTTGATAGACACGCCATCAGTGCATGATAGCCGGGTGATCAGTGCATGATCAGTCACGTGATCAGTGCATGCGAAGTCACGTAATCAGTGTATGATCAGCCAAATGATCAGTGCATGATCATGTTCGTGATCAGTGCATGATCAGGCCAGTGAAGAGTGCATGAACAGTCACATGATCAGTTTATGATAGCCAGGTTATCACTGCATGATCAGCCACGTGATCAGTGCATAATCAGACACGTGATGAGTGCAAGCACAGTCACATGATCAGTGCATGATCAGGCAGGTGATCAGTGCGAGATCAGTCACGTGATCAGTGTATGATCATCCACGTGATCAGTGCATGATAGCCAGGTGACCAGTGCATGATCAGTCACGTGACCAGTGCATTATACGCCACGGGATCAGTGCATGATAGCCATGTGATCAGTGCATGATAGCTACGAGATCAGTGCTAGATCAATCACGTAATCAGTGCATGATCAGCCACGGGATCACTGTATGATCAGCCACGTGATCAGTGCATGTGCGGTTACCTGATCAGTGTATGATCAGCCACGTATTCAGTGCATGATAGCCAAGTGATCAGTGCATGATAGCTACGTGATCAGTGCATGCTCAGTCACATGAGCAGTGCATGATAGCCACGTGATCATTGCCTACAATTACGTGATCAGTGCATGTGCAGTCACGTGATCACTACATGATAGACACGTGAACAGTGCATGATAGCCACGTGATCAGTGCATGATCAGTAACGTGATCAGTGCAAGTGCAGTCACGTGATTAGTGTGTGATCAGCCACGAGATCAGTGCATGATAGCCACGTGCTCAGTGCATGATAGCCAAGTGATCAGTGCATGATAGCCACGTGATCAGTGCATGATCAGTCACGTGATCAGTGTAAGATCAACCACGTGATCAATGCATGATAGCCACCAGATCAGTGCATGATCAGTCACGTGATCAGTGCATGATCAGCCTCGGGATCAGTGCATGATAGCCATGTGATCAGTGCATGATAGCTACGAGATCAGTGCATAATCAGCCACGTAATCAGTACATGATCAGCCACGTGATCACTGTATGATGAGCCACGTGATCAGTGTATGTGCAGTCACGTGATCAGTGTATGATCAGCCACGTGTTCAGTGCATGATAGCCAAGTGATCAATGCATAATAGCTACGTGATCAGTACATGCTCAGTCACATCAGCAGTGCATGATAGCCACGTGAGCATTGCCTACAATTACTTGATCAATGCATGTGCAGTCACGTGATCAGTGCATGATAGACACGTGAACAGTGCATGATAGCCACGTGATCAGTGCATGATCCGTCACGTGATCAGTGCATGTGCAGTCACTTGATTAGTGTATGATAATCCACGTGATCAGTGCATGATTGCAACCTGATCAGTGCATGATAAGCAACGTGATTAGAGCATAATAAGCCACGTGATAAGTGTACGATCAGACACGTGATCAGTGTATTATCAGCTTCATGATCAGTGCATGATCAGCCACCTCATCAGTTCATGGTCAGGCACGTGATCAGTGCATGTTCTGTCATGTGATCACTGTATTATCAGCCACCTGATCAGTGCATGATCCACAACCTGGTTAGTGCATGATCAGGCACGTGATCAGTGCATGATAGCCACGTGATCAGTGCATGATCAGTCAACTGATCAGGGCATGATCTGTCACTTGATCAGTGTATGATATCCACGTGATCAGTTCATGCGCAGTCATGTGATCAGTGCATGATAACTACGTGATCAGTGCGTGATCAGCCACGTGATCAGTGCAAGATTGTCAAGTGATCAGTGCATGGTTAGTTACGTGATCAATGTATGATTAGCACGAGATCAGTGCATGATAGCCACCTGATCAGTGCATGATCAGTCACGTGATCATGGCATGGGTAGTCATGTGATCAGTGCATGACAGCTACGCATTCAGTGAATAATCAGTCACGTGATCAGTGCATGATAGCCATGTGATCAGTGCATGATAGCTACGAGATCAGTGCTAGATCAACCACGTAATCATTGCATGATCAGCCACGTGATCACTGTATGATCAGCCACGTGATCAGTGCATGTGCGGTTTCCTGATCAGTGTATGATCAGCCACGTGTTCAGTGCATGATAGCCAAGTGATCAGTGCATGATAGCTACGTGATCAGTGCATGCTCAGTCACATGAGCAGTGCATGATAGCCACGTGATCATTGCCTACAATTACGTGATCAGTGCATATGCAGTCACGTGATCAGTGCATATAGACAAGTGAACAGTGCATGATAGCCACGTGATCAGTGCATGATCAGTCCCGTGATCAGTGCGTGATCTGTCACATGTCCAGTGTATGATATCCACGTGATCACTTCTTACTCAGTCATGTGATCATTGCATGATAGCCAAGTTATCATTGCCTTATCAGCCACGTGATCAGTGTTAGATTGGCCTGTGATCAGTGCATGAATATTTAGGTGATCAATGTATGATTAGCCCCATGATCAGTGCATGATAGCCACTTGATCAGTGCATGATCAGTCACGTGATCATGGCTTGGGGAGTCATGTGAGCAGTGCATGATAGCCTCGTGATTAGTGCATAATCAGTCACGTGATCAGTGCATGATCAGCCACGTGATCAGTGCATGATAGCCACGTGATCAGTGCATGACCAGTCAGATGATCATGGCATGCTCAGACATGTGATCAGTGCATTATAGCTACTCGATCAGGGAATAATCAGTCATGGGATCAGTGCCTGATCAGCCACGTGATCAGTGCATGATAGCCACGTAATCAGTGCATGAACAGGTAAGTGATCAGTTCATGTGCAATCACGTGATTAGTGCTTGATAGACACGCCATCAGTGCATGATAGCCAGGTGATCAGTGCATGATCAGTCACGTGATCAGTGCATAATCAGACACGTGATGAGTGCACGCACAGTCACATGATCAGTTTATGATAGCCAGGTTATCACTGCATGATCAGCCACGTGATCAGTGCATAATCAGACACGTGATAAGTGCATGCACAGTCACATGATCAGTGCATGATCAGGCAGGTGATCAGTGTGTGATCAGTCACGTGATCAGTGTATGATCATCCACGTGATCAGTGCATGATAGCCAGGTGACCAGTGCATGATCAGTCACGTGAGCAGTGCATTATACGCCACGGGATCAGTGCATGATAGCCATGTGATCAGTGCATGATAGCTACGAGATCAGTGCTAGATCAATCACGTAATCAGTGCATGATCAGCCAAGGGATCACTGTATGATCAGCCACGTGATCAGTGCATGTGCGGTTAACTGATCAGTGTATGATCAGCCACGTGTTCAGTGCATGATAGCCAAGTGATCAATGCATGATAGCTACGTGATCAGTGCATGCTCAGTCACATGAGCAGTGCATGATAGCCACGTGATCATTGCCTACAATTACGTGATCAGTGCATGTGCAGTCACGTGATCACTGCATGATAGACACGTGAACAGTGCATGATAGCCACGTGATCAGTGCATGATCAGTTACGTGATCAGTGCATGTGCAGTCACGTGATTAGTGTGTGATCAGCCACGAGATCAGTGCATGATAGCCACGTGCTCAGTGCATGATAGCCAAGTGATCAGTGCATGATAGCCACGTGATCAGTGCATGATCAGTCACGTGATCAGTGTAAGATCAACCACGTGATCAATGCATGATAGCCACCAGATCAGTGCATGATCAGTCACGTGATCAGTGCATGATCCACCACGGGATCAGTGCATGATAGCCATGTGATCAGTGCATGATAGCTACGAGATCAGTGCTAGATCAATCACGTAATCAGTGCATGATCAGCCAAGGGATCACTGTATGATCAGCCACGTGATCAGTGCATGTGCGGTTAACTGATCAGTGTATGATCAGCCACGTGTTCAGTGCATGATAGCCAAGTGATCAATGCATGATAGCTACGTGATCAGTGCATGCTCAGTCACATGAGCAGTGCATGATAGCCACGTGATCATTGCCTACAATTACGTGATCAGTGCATGTGCAGTCACGTGATCACTGCATGATAGACACGTGAACAGTGCATGATAGCCACGTGATCAGTGCATGATCAGTTACGTGATCAATGCATGTGCAGTCACGTGATTAGTGTGTGATCAGCCACGAGATCAGTGCATGATAGCCACGTGCTCAGTGCATGATAGCCAAGTGATCAGTGCATGATAGCCACGTGATCAGTGCATGATCAGTCACGTGATCAGTGTAAGATCAACCACGTGATCAATGCATGATAGCCACCAGATCAGTGCATGATCAGTCACGTGATCAGTGCATGATCCACCACGGGATCAGTGCATGATAGCCATGTGATCAGTGCATGATAGCTACGAGATCAGTGCATAATCAGCCACGTAATCAGTACATGATCAGCCACGTGATCACTGTATGATGAGCCACGTGATCAGTGCATGTGCAGTCACGTGATCAGTGTATGATCAGCCACATGTTCAGTGCATAATAGCCAAGTGATCAATGCATAATAGCTACGTGATCAGTACATGCTCCGTCACATCAGCAGTGCATGATAGCCACGTGAGCATTGCCTACAATTACTTGATCAATGCATGTGCAGTCACGTGATCAGTGCATGATAGACACGTGAACAGTGCATGATAGCCACGTGATCAGTGCATGATCCGTCACGTGATCAGTGCATGTGCAGTCACTTGATTAGTGTATGATAATCCACGTGATCTGTGCATGATAGCAACCTGATCAGTGCATGATAAGCAACGTGATTAGAGCATAATAAGCCACGTGATAAGTGTATGATCAGACACGTGATCAGTGTATTATCAGCTTCATGATCAGTGCATGATCAGCCACGTCATCAGTTCATGGTCAGGCACGTGATCAGGCATGTTCTGTCATGTGATCCGTGTACGATCATCCACGTGATCAGTGCATGATCAGCCACGTGATCACTGTATTATCAGCCACGTGATCAGTGCATGATCCACAACCTGGTTAGTGCATGATCAGGCACGTGATCAGTGCATGATAGCCACGTGATCAGTGCATGATCAGTCAACTGATCAGGGCATGATCTGTCACTTGATCAGTGTATGATATCCACGTGATCAGTTCATGCGCAGTCATGTGATCAGTGCATGATAACTACGTGATCAGTGCGTGATCAGCCACGTGATCAGTGCAAGATTGTCAAGTGATCAGTGCATGGTTAGTTACGTGATCCATGTATGATTAGCACGTGATCAGTGCATGATAGCCATCTGATCAGTGCATGATCAGTCACGTGATCATGGCATGCGTAGTCATGTGATCAGTGCATGACAGCTACGCATTCAGTGAATAATCAGTCACGTGATCAGTGCATGATAGCCATGTGATCAGTGCATGATAGCTACGAGATCAGTGCTAGATCAACCACGTAATCATTGCATGATCAGCCACGTGATCAGTGCATGTGCGGTTTCCTGATCAGTGTATGATCAGCCACGTGTTCAGTGCATGATAGCCAAGTGATCAGTGCATGATAGCTACGTGATCAGTGCATGCTCAGTCACATGAGCAGTGCATGATAGCCACGTGATCATTGCCTACAATTACGTGATCAGAGCATATGCAGTCACGTGATCAGTGCATGATCTGTCACATGTCCAGTGTATGATATCCACGTGAACACTTCTTACTCAGTCATGTGATCAATGCATGATAGCCAAGTTATCATTGCCTTATCAGCCACGTGATCAGTGTTAGATTGGCCTGTGATCAGTGCATGAATATTTAGGTGATCAATGTAGGATTAGCCCCATGATCAGTGCATGATAGCCACTTGATGAGTGCATGATCAGTCACGTGATCATGGCTTGGGGAGTCATGTGATCAGTGCATCATAGGCTCGTGATTAGTGCATAATCAGTCACGTGATCAGTGCCTGATCAGCCACGTGATCAGTGCATGATAGCCATGTAATCAGTGCATGAACAGGTAAGTGATCAGTTCATGTGCAATCACGTGATTAGTGCTTGATAGACACGCCATCAGTGCATGATAGCCAGGTGATCAGTGCATGATCAGTCACGTGATCAGTGCATGCGCAGTCACGTAATCAGTGTATGATCAGCCAAATGATCAGTGCATGATCATGTTTGTGATCAGTGCATGATCAGGCCAGTGAAGAGTGCATGAACAGTCACATGATCAGTTTATGATAGCCAGGTTATCACTGCATGATCAGCCACGTGATCAGTGCATAATCAGACACGTGATGAGTGCATGCACAGTCACATGATCAGTGCATGATCAGGCAGGTGATCAGTGCGTGATCAGTCACGTGATCAGTGTATGATCATCCACGTGATCAGTGCATGATAGCCATGTGATCAGTGCATGATAGCTACGAGATCAGTGCTAGATCAATCACGTAATCAGTGCATGATCAGCCACGGGATCACTGTATGATCAGCCACGTGATCAGGGCATGTGGGGTTACCTGATCAGTGTATGATCAGCCACGTGTTCAGTGCATGATAGCCAAGTGATCAATGCATGATAGCTACGTGATCAGTGCATGCTAAGTCACATGAGCAGTGCATGATAGCGACGTGATCATTGCCTACAATTACGTGATCAGTGCATGTGCAGTCACCTGATCAGTGCATGATAGCCACGTGATCAGTGCATGATCAGTCCCGTGATCAGTGTTAAATCAACCACGTGATCAATGCATGATAGCCACCAGATCAGTGCATAATCAGCCACGTAATCAGTACATGATCAGCCACGTGATCACTGTATGATGAGCCACGTGATCAGTGTATGTGCAGTCACGTGATCAGTGTATGATCAGCCACGTGTTCAGTGCATGATAGCCAAGTGATCAATGCATAATAGCTACGTGATCAGTACATGCTCAGTCACATCAGCAGTGCATGATTGCCACGTGAGCATTGCCTACAATTACTTGATCAATGCATGTGCAGTCACGTGATCAGTGCATGATAGACACGTGAACAGTGCATGATAGCCACGTGATCAGTGCATGTGCAGTCACTTGACTAGTGTATGATAATCCATGTGATCAGTGCATGATAGCAACCTGATCAGTGCATGATAAGCAACGTGATTAGAGCATAATAAGCCACGTGATAAGTGTACGATCAGACACGTGATCAGTGTATTATCAGCTTCATGATCAGTGCATGATCAGCCACGTCATCAGTTCATGGTCAGGCACGTGATCAGTGCATGTTCTGTCATGTGATCCGTGTATGATCATCCACGTGATCAGTGCATGATCAGCCACGTGATCACTGTATTATCAGCCACGTGATCAGTGCATGATCCACAACCTGGTTAGTGCATGATCAGGCAGGTGATCAGTGCATGATAGCCACGTGATCAGTGCATGATCAGTCAACTGATCAGGGCATGCTCTGTCACTTGATCAGTGTATGATATCCACGTGATCAGTTCATGCGCAGTCATGTGATCAGTGCATGATAACTACGTGATCAGTGCGTGATCAGCCACGTGATCAGTGCAAGATTGTCAAGTGATCAGTGCATGGTTAGTTACGTGATCAATGTATGATTAGCAGGTGATCAGTGCATGATAGCCACCTGATCAGTGCATGATCAGTCACGTGATCATGGCATGCGTAGTCATGTGATCAGTGCATGACAGCTACGCATTCAGTGAATAATCAGTCACCTGATCAGTGCATGATAGCCATGTGATCAGTGCATGATAGCTACGAGATCAGTGCTAGATCAACCACGTAATCATTGCATGATCAGCCACGTGATCACTGTATGATCAGCCACGTGATCAGTGCATGTGCGGTTTCCCGATCAGTGTATGATCAGCCACGAGTTCAGTGCATGATAGCCAAGTGATCAGTGCATGATAGCTACGTGATCAGTGCATGCTCAGTAACATGAGCAGTGCATGATAGCCACGTGATCATTGCCTACAATTACGTGATCAGTGCATATGCAGTCACGTGATCAGTGCATATAGACACGTGAACAGTGCATGATAGCCACGTGATCAGTGCATGATCAGTCCCGTGATCAGTGCATGATCTGTCACATGTCCAGTGTATGATATCCACGTGATCACTTCTTACTCAGTCATGTGATCATTGCATGATAGCCAAGTTATCATTGCCTTATCAGCCACGTGATCAGTGTTAGATTGGCCTGTGATCAGTGCATGAATATTTAGGTGATCAATGTATGATTAGCCCCATGATCAGTGCATGATAGCCACTTGATCAGTGCATGATCAGTCACGTGATCATGGCTTGGGGAGTCATGTGATCAGTGCATGATAGCCTCGTGATTAGTTCATAATCAGTCACGTGATCAGTGCATGATCAGCCACGTGATCAGTGCATGATAGCCAGGTGATCAGTGCATGATCAGTCAGATGATCATGGCATGCTCAGACACGTGATCAGTGCATTATAGCTACTCGATCAGGGAATAATCAGTCATGGGATCAGTGCCTGATCAGCCACGTGATCAGTGCATGATAGCCACGTAATCAGTGCATGAACAGGTAAGTGATCAGTTCATGTGCAATCACGTGATTAGTGCTTGATAGACACGCCATCAGTGCATGATAGCCAGGTGATCAGTGCATGCACAGTCACATGATCAGTGTATGATCAGCTTCGTGATAAGTGCATGATCAGCCACGTGATCAGTGAATGATCAGGCCAGTGAAGAGTGCATGATCAGTCACGTGATCAGTTTATGATAGCCAGGTTATCATTGCATGATCAGCCACGTGATCAGGGCATAATCAGACACGTGATGAGTGCATGCACAGTCACATGATCAGTGCATGATCAGGCAGGTGATCAGTGGGTGATCAGTCACGTGATCAGTGTATGATCATCCACGTGATCAGTGTATGATAGCCAGGTGACCAGTGCATGATCAGTCACGTGATCAGTGTAAGATTAACCACGTGATCAATGCATGATGGCCACCAGATCAGTGCAAAATCAGCCACGTAATCAGTACATGATCAGCCACGTGATCACTGTATGATGAGCCACGTGATCAGTGTATGTGCAGTCACGTGATCAGTGTATGATCAGCCACGTGTTCAGTGCATGATAGCCAAGTGATCAATGCATAATAGCTTCGTGATCAGTGCATGCTCAGTCACATCAGCAGTGCATGATAGCCACGTGAGCATTGCCTACAATTACTTGATCAATGCATGTGCAGTCACGTGATCAGTGCATGATAGACACGTGAACAGTGCATGATAGCCACGTGATCAGTGCATGATCCGTCACGTGATCAGTGCATGTGCAGTCACTTGATTTGTATATGATATTCCACGTGATCAGTGCATGATAACAACCTGATCAGTGCATGATAAGCAACGTGATTAGAGCATAATAAGCCACGTGATAAGTGTACGATCAGACACGTGATCAGTGTATTATCAGCTTCATGATCAGTGCATGATCAGCCACGTCATCAGTTCATGGTCAGGCACGTGATCAGTGAATGTTCTGTCATGTGATCCGTGTATGATCATCCACGTGATCAGTGCATGATCAGCCACGTGATCACTGTATTATCAGCCACGTGATCAGTGCATGATCCACAACCTGGTTAGTGCATGATCAGGCAGGTGATCAGTGCATGATAGCCACGTGATCAGTGCATGATCAGTCAACTGATCAGGGCATGATCTGTCACTTGATCAGTGTATGATATCCACGTGATCAGTTCATGCGCAGTCATGTGATCAGTGCATGATAACTACGTGATCAGTGCGTGATCAGCCACGTGATCAGTGCAAGATTGTCAAGTGATCAGTGCATGGTTAGTTACGTGATCAATGTATGATTAGCACGTGATCAGTGCATGATAGCCACCTGATCAGTGCATGATCAGTCACGTGATCATGGCATGCGTAGTCATGTGATCAGTGCATGACAGCTACGCATTCAGTGAATAATCAGTCACGTGATCAGTGCATGATAGCCATGTGATCAGTGCATGATAGCTACGAGATCAGTGCTAGATCAACCACGTAATCATTGCATGATCAGCCACGTGATCACTGTATGATCAGCCACGTGATCAGTGCATGTGCGGTTTCCTGATCAGTGTATGATCAGCCACGTGTTCAGTGCATGATAGCCAAGTGATCAGTGCATGATAGCTACGTGATCAGTGCATGCTCAGTCACATGAGCAGTGCATGATAGCCACGTGATCATTGCCTACAATTACGTGATCAGTGCATATGCAGTCACGTGATCAGTGCATATAGACACGTGAACAGTGCATGATAGCCACGTGATCAGTGCATGATCAGTCCCGTGATCAGTGCATGATCTGTCACATGTCCAGTGTATGATATCCACGTGATCACTTCTTACTCAGTCATGTGATCATTGCATGATAGCTAAGTTATCATTGCCTTATCAGCCACGTGATCAGTGTTAGATTGGCCTGTGACCAGTGCATGAATATTTAGGTGATCAATGTATGATTAGCCCCATGATCAGTGCATGATAGCCACTTGATCAGTGCATGATCAGTCACGTGATCATGGCTTGGGGAGTCATGTGATCAGTGCATGATAGCCTCGTGATTAGTGCATAATCAGTCACGTGATCAGTGCATGATCAGCCACGTGATCAGTGCATGATAGCCACGTGATCAGTGCATGATCAGTCAGATGATCATGGCATGTTCAGACATGTGATCAGTGCATTATAGCTACTCGATCATGGAATAATCAGTCATGTGATCAGTGCCTGATCAGCCACGTGATCAGTGCATGATAGCCACGTAATCAGTGCATGAACAGGTAAGTGATCAGTTCATGTGCAATCACGTGATTAGTGCTTGATAGACACGCCATCAGTGCATGATAGCCAGGTGATCAGTGCATGCACAGTCACATGATCAGTGTATGATCAGCTTCGTGATAAGTGCATGATCAGCCACGTGATCAGTGAATGATCAAGCCAGTGAAGAGTGCATGATCAGTCACGTGATCAGTTTATGATAGCCAGGTTATCATTGCATGATCAGCCACGTGATCAGGGCATAATCAGACACGTGATGAGTGCATACACAGTCACATGATCAGTGCATGATCAGGCAGGTGATCAGTGGGTGATCAGTCACGTGATCAGTGTATGATCATCCACGTGATCTGTGCATGATAGCCAGGTGACCAGTGCATGAACAGTCACGTGACCAGTGCATTATACGCCACGGGATCAGTGCATGATAGCCATGTGATCAGTGCATGACAGCTACAAGATCAGTGCTAGATCAATCACGTAAGCAGTGCATGATCAGCCACGAGATCACTGTATGATCAGTCACGTAATCATTGCATGTGCGGTTACCTGATCAGTGTATGATCAGCCACGTGTTCAGTGCATGTTAGCTAAGTGATCGATGCATGAGAGCTACGTGATCAGTGCATGCTCAGTCACATGAGCAGTGCATGATAGCCACGTGATCATTGCCTACAATTACGTGATCAGTGCATGTGCAGTCACGTGATCAGTGCATGATAGACACGTGAACAGTGCATGATAGCTACGTGATCAGTGCATGATCAGTAACATGATCAGTGCATGTGCAGTCACGTGATTAGTGTATGATCAGCCACGAGATCACTGCATGATAGCCACATGCTCAGTGCATGATAGCCAAGTGATCAGTGCATGATAGCCACGTGATCAGTGCATGATCAGTCACGTGATCAGTGTAAGATCAACCACGTGATCAATGCATGATAGCCACCAGATCAGTGCATGATCAGTCACGGGATCAGTGCATGATAGCCATGTGATCAGTGCATGATAGCTACGGAATCAGTGCATAATCAGCCACATAATCAGTACATGATCAGCCACGTGATCACTGTATGATGAGCCACGTGATCAGTGTATGTGCAGTCATGTGATCAGTGTATGATCAGCCACGTGTTCAGTGCATGATAACCAAGTGATCAATGCATAATAGCTACGTGATCAGTACATGCTCAGTCACATCAGCAGTGCATGATAGCCACGTGAGCATTGACTACAATTACTTGATCAATGCATGTGCAGTCACGTGATCAGTGCATGATAGCCACGTGATCAGTGCATGATCCGTCACGTGATCAGTGCATGTGCAGTCACTTGATTAGTGTATGATAATCCACGTGATCAGTGCATGATAGCAACCTGATCAGTGCATGATAAGCAACGTGATTAGAGCATAATAAGCCACGTGATAAGTGTACGATCAGACACGTGATCAGTTTATTATCAGCTTCATGATCAGTGCATGATCAGCCACGTCATCAGTTCATGGTCAGGCACGTGATCAGTGCATGTTCTGTCATGTGATCCGTGTATGATCATCCACGTGATCAGTGCATGATCAGCCACGTGATCACTGTATTATCAGCCACGTGATCAGTGCATGATCCACAACCTGATTAGTGCATGATCAGGCACGTGATCAGTGCATGATAGCCACGTGATCAGTGCATGATCAGTCAACTGATCAGGGCATGATCTGTCACTTGATCAGTGTATGATATCCACGTGATGAGTTCATGCGCAGTCATGTGATCAGTGCATGATAACTACGTGATCAGTGCGTGATCAGCCACGTGATCAGTGCAAGATTGTCAAGTGATCAGTGCATGGTTAGTTACGTGATCAATGTATGATTAGCACGTGATCAGTGCATGATAGCCACCTGATCAGTGCATGATCAGTCACGTGATCATGGCATGCGTAGTCATGTGATCAGTGCATGACAGCTACGCATTCAGTGAATAATCAGTCACGTGATCAGTGCATGATAGCCATGTGATCAGTGCATGATAGCTACGAGATCAGTGCTAGATCAACCACGTAATCAGTGCATGATCAGCCACGTGATCACTGTATGATCAGCCACGTGATCAGTGCATGTGCGGTTTCCTGATCAGTGTATGATCAGCCACGTGTTCAGTGCATGATAGCCAAGTGATCAGTGCATGATAGCTACGTGATCAGTGCATGCTCAGTCACATGAGCAGTGCATGATAGCCACGTGATCATTGCCTACAATTACGTGATCAGTGCATATGCAGTCACGTGATCAGTGCATATAGACACGTGAACAGTGCATGATAGCCACGTGATCAGTGCATGATCAGTCCCGTGATCAGTGCATGATCTGTCACATGTCCAGTGTATGATATCCACGTGATCACTTCTTACTCAGTCATGTGATCATTGCATGATAGCCAAGTTATCATTGCCTTATCAGCCACGTGATCAGTGTTAGATTGGCCTGTGATCAGTGCATGAATATGTAGGTGATCAATGTATGATTAGCCCCATGATCAGTGCATGATAGCCACTTGAGCAGTGCATGATCAGTCACGTGATCATGGCTTGGGGAGTCATGTGATCAGTGCATGATAGCCTCGTGATTAGTTCATAATCAGTCACGTGATCAGTGCATGATCAGCCACGTGATCAGTGCATGATAGCCAGGTGATCAGTGCATGATCAGTCAGATGATCATGGCATGCTCAGACACGTGATCAGTGCATTATAGCTACTCGATCAGGGAATAATCAGTCATGGGATCAGTGCCTGATCAGCCACGTGATCAGTGCATGATAGCCACGTAATCAGTGCATGAACAGGTAAGTGATCAGTTCATGTGCAATCACGTGATTAGTGCTTGATAGACACGCCATCAGTGCATGATAGCCAGGTGATCAGTGCATGCACAGTCACATGATCAGTGTATGATCAGCTTCGTGATAAGTGCATGATCAGCCACGTGATCAGTGAATGATCAGGCCAGTGAAGAGTGCATGATCAGTCACGTGATCAGTTTATGATAGCCAGGTTATCATTGCATGATCAGCCACGTGATCAGGGCATAATCAGACACGTGATGAGTGCATGCACAGTCACATGATCAGTGCATGATCAGGCAGGTGATCAGTGGGTGATCAGTCACGTGATCAGTGTATGATCATCCACGTGATCAGTGTATGATAGCCAGGTGACCAGTGCATGATCAGTCACGTGATCAGTGCATTACAAGCCACGGGATCAGTGCATGATAGCCATGCGATCAGTGCATGACAGCTACGAGATCAGTGCTAGATCAATCACGTAAGCAGTGCATGATAGGCCACGAGATCACTGTATGATCAGCCACGTGAACAGTGCATGTGCGGTTACCTGATCAGTGTATGATCAGCCACGTGTTCAGTGCATGATAGCCAAGTGATCAATGCATGATAGCTACGTGATCAGTGCATGCTCAGTCACATGAGCAGTGCATGATAGCCACGTGATCATTGCCTACAATTACGTGAGCAGTGCATATGCAGTCACGTGATCAGTGCATATAGACACGTGAACAGTGCATGATAGCCACGTGATCAGTGCATGATCAGTCCCGTGATCAGTGCATGATCTGTCACATGTCCAGTGTATGATATCCACGTGATCACTTCTTACTCAGTCATGTGATCATTGCATGATAGCCAAGTTATCATTGCCTTATCAGCCACGTGATCAGTGTTAGATTGGCCTGTGATCAGTGCATGAATATTTAGGTGATCAATGTATGATTAGCCCCATGATCAGTGCATGATAGCCACTTGATCAGTGCATGATCAGTCACGTGATCATGGCTTGGGGAGTCATGTGATCAGTGCATGATAGCCTCGTGATTAGTTCATAATCAGTCACGTGATCAGTGCATGATCAGCCACGTGATCAGTGCATGATAGCCAGGTGATCAGTGCATGATCAGTCAGATGATCATGGCATGCTCAGACACGTGATCAGTGCATTATAGCTACTCGATCAGGGAATAATCAGTCATGGGATCAGTGCCTGATCAGCCACGTGATCAGTGCATGATAGCCACGTAATCAGTGCATGAACAGGTAAGTGATCAGTTCATGTGCAATCACGTGATTAGTGCTTGATAGACACGCCATCAGTGCATGATAGCCAGGTGATCAGTGCATGCACAGTCACATGATCAGTGTATGATCAGCTTCGTGATAAGTGCATGATCAGCCACGTGATCAGTGAATGATCAGGCCAGTGAAGAGTGCATGATCAGTCACGTGATCAGTTTATGATAGCCAGGTTATCATTGCATGATCAGCCACGTGATCAGGGCATAATCAGACACGTGATGAGTGCATGCACAGTCACATGATCAGTGCATGATCAGGCAGGTGATCAGTGGGTGATCAGTCACGTGATCAGTGTATGATCATCCACGTGATCAGTGTATGATAGCCAGGTGACCAGTGCATGATCAGTCACGTGATCAGTGTAAGATTAACCACGTGATCAATGCATGATGGCCACCAGATCAGTGCAAAATCAGCCACGTAATCAGTACATGATCAGCCACGTGATCACTGTATGATGAGCCACGTGATCAGTGTATGTGCAGTCACGTGATCAGTGTATGATCAGCCACGTGTTCAGTGCATGATAGCCAAGTGATCAATGCATAATAGCTTCGTGATCAGTGCATGCTCAGTCACATCAGCAGTGCATGATAGCCACGTGAGCATTGCCTACAATTACTTGATCAATGCATGTGCAGTCACGTGATCAGTGCATGATAGACACGTGAACAGTGCATGATAGCCACGTGATCAGTGCATGATCCGTCACGTGATCAGTGCATGTGCAGTCACTTGATTAGTATATGATATTCCACGTGATCAGTGCATGATAACAACCTGATCAGTGCATGATAAGCAACGTGATTAGAGCATAATAAGCCACGTGATAAGTGTACGATCAGACACGTGATCAGTGTATTATCAGCTTCATGATCAGTGCATGATCAGCCACGTCATCAGTTCATGGTCAGGCACGTGATCAGTGAATGTTCTGTCATGTGATCCGTGTATGATCATCCACGTGATCAGTGCATGATCAGCCACGTGATCACTGTATTATCAGCCACGTGATCAGTGCATGATCCACAACCTGGTTAGTGCATGATCAGGCAGGTGATCAGTGCATGATAGCCACGTGATCAGTGCATGATCAGTCAACTGATCAGGGCATGATCTGTCACTTGATCAGTGTATGATATCCACGTGATCAGTTCATGTGCAGTCATGTGATCAGTGCATGATAACTACGTGATCAGTGCGTGATCAGCCACGTGATCAGTGCAAGATTGTCAAGTGATCAGTGCATGGTTAGTTACGTGATCAATGTATGATTAGCACGTGATCAGTGCATGATAGCCACCTGATCAGTGCATGATCAGTCACGTGATCATGGCATGCGTAGTCATGTGATCAGTGCATGACAGCTACGCATTCAGTGAATAATCAGTCACCTGATCAGTGCATGATAGCCATGTGATCAGTGCATGATAGCTACGAGATCAGTGCTAGATCAACCACGTAATCATTGCATGATCAGCCACGTGATCACTGTATGATCAGCCACGTGATCAGTGCATGTGCGGTTTCCTGATCAGTGTATGATCAGCCACGTGTTCAGTGCATGATAGCCAAGTGATCAGTGCATGATAGCTACGTGATCAGTGCATGCTCAGTCACATGAGCAGTGCATGATAGCCACGTGATCATTGCCTACAATTACGTGATCAGTGCATATGCAGTCACGTGATCAGTGCATATAGACACGTGAACAGTGCATGATAGCCACGTGATCAGTGCATGATCAGTCCCGTGATCAGTGCATGATCTGTCACATGTCCAGTGTATGATATCCACGTGATCACTTCTTACTCAGTCATGTGATCATTGCATGATAGCTAAGTTATCATTGCCTTATCAGCCACGTGATCAGTGTTAGATTGGCCTGTGATCAGTGCATGAATATTTAGGTGATCAATGTATGATTAGCCCCATGATCAGTGCATGATAGCCACTTGATCAGTGCATGATCAGTCACGTGATCATGGCTTGGGGAGTCATGTGATCAGTGCATGATAGCCTCGTGATTAGTGCATAATCAGTCACGTGATCAGTGCATGATCAGCCACGTGATCAGTGCATGATAGCCACGTGATCAGTGCATGATCAGTCAGATGATCATGGCATGTTCAGACATGTGATCAGTGCATTATAGCTACTCGATCATGGAATAATCAGTCATGTGATCAGTGCCTGATCAGCCACGTGATCAGTGCATGATAGCCACGTAATCAGTGCATGAACAGGTAAGTGATCAGTTCATGTGCAATCACGTGATTAGTGCTTGATAGACACGCCATCAGTGCATGATAGCCAGGTGATCAGTGCATGCACAGTCACATGATCAGTGTATGATCAGCTTCGTGATAAGTGCATGATCAGCCACGTGATCAGTGAATGATCAAGCCAGTGAAGAGTGCATGATCAGTTACGTGATCAGTTTATGATAGCCAGGTTATCATTGCATGATCAGCCACGTGATCAGGGCATAATCAGACACGTGATGAGTGCATACACAGTCACATGATCAGTGCATGATCAGGCAGGTGATCAGTGGGTGATCAGTCACGTGATCAGTGTATGATCATCCACGTGATCTGTGCATGATAGCCAGGTGACCAGTGCATGAACAGTCACGTGACCAGTGCATTATACGCCACGGGATCAGTGCATGATAGCCATGTGATCAGTGCATGACAGCTACAAGATCAGTGCTAGATCAATCACGTAAGCAGTGCATGATCAGCCACGAGATCACTGTATGATCAGTCACGTAATCATTGCATGTGCGGTTACCTGATCAGTGTATGACCAGCCACGTGTTCAGTTCATGTTAGCTAAGTGATCGATGCATGAGAGCTACGTGATCAGTGCATGCTCAGTCACATGAGCAGTGCATGATAGCCACGTGATCATTGCCTTCAATTATGTGATCAGTGCATGTGCAGTCACGTGATCAGTGCATGATAGACACGTGAACAGTGCATGATAGCTACGTGATCAGTGCATGATCAGTAACATGATCAGTGCATGTGCAGTCACGTGATTAGTGTATGATCAGCCACGAGATCACTGCATGATAGCCACATGCTCAGTGCATGATAGCCAAGTGATCAGTGCATGATAGCCACGTGATCAGTGCATGATCAGTCACGTGATCAGTGTAAGATCAACCACGTGATCAATGCATGATAGCCACCAGATCAGTGCATGATCAGTCACGGGATCAGTGCATGATAGCCATGTGATCAGTGCATGATAGCTACGGAATCAGTGCATAATCAGCCACATAATCAGTACATGATCAGCCACGTGATCACTGTATGATGAGCCACGTGATCAGTGTATGTGCAGTCACGTGATCAGTGTATGATCAGCCACGTGTTCAGTGCATGATAACCAAGTGATCAATGCATAATAGCTACGTGATCAGTACATGCTCAGTCACATCAGCAGTGCATGATAGCCACGTGAGCATTGACTACAATTACTTGATCAATGCATGTGCAGTCACGTGATCAGTGCATGATAGCCACGTGATCAGTGCATGATCCGTCACGTGATCAGTGCATGTGCAGTCACTTGATTAGTGTATGATAATCCACGTGATCAGTGCATGATAGCAACCTGATCAGTGCATGATAAGCAACGTGATTAGAGCATAATAAGCCACGTGATAAGTGTACGATCAGACACGTGATCAGTGTATTATCAGCTTCATGATCAGTGCATGATCAGCCACGTCATCAGTTCATGGTCAGGCACGTGATCAGTGCATGTTCTGTCATGTGATCCGTGTATGATCATCCACGTGATCAGTGCATGATCAGCCACGTGATCACTGTATTATCAGCCACGTGATCAGTGCATGATCCACAACCTGATTAGTGCATGATCAGGCACGTGATCAGTGCATGATAGCCACGTGATCAGTGCATGATCAGTCAACTGATCAGGGCATGATCTGTCACTTGATCAGTGTATGATATCCACGTGATGAGTTCTTGCGCAGTCATGTGATCAGTGCATGATAACTACGTGATCAGTGCGTGATCAGCCACGTGATCAGTGCAAGATTGTCAAGTGATCAGTGCATGGTTAGTTACGTGATCAATGTATGATTAGCACGTGATCAGTGCATGATAGCCACCTGATCAGTGCATGATCAGTCACGTGATCATGGCATGCGTAGTCATGTGATCAGTGCATGACAGCTACGCATTCAGTGAATAATCAGTCACGTGATCAGTGCATGATAGCCATGTGATCAGTGCATGATAGCTACGAGATCAGTGCTAGATCAACCACGTAATCAGTGCATGATCAGCCACGTGATCACTGTATGATCAGCCACGTGATCAGTGCATGTGCGGTTTCCTGATCAGTGTATGATCAGCCACGTGTTCAGTGCATGATAGCCAAGTGATCAGTGCATGATAGCTACGTGATCAGTGCATGCTCAGTCACATGAGCAGTGCATGATAGCCACGTGATCATTGCCTACAATTACGTGATCAGTGCATATGCAGTCACGTGATCAGTGCATATAGACACGTGAACAGTGCATGATAGTCACGTGATCAGTGCATGATCAGTCCCGTGATCAGTGCATGATCTGTCACATGTCCAGTGTATGATATCCACGTGATCACTTCTTACTCAGTCATGTGATCATTGCATGATAGCTAAGTTATCATTGCCTTATCAGCCACGTGATCAGTGTTAGATTGGCCTGTGATCAGTGCATGAATATTTAGGTGATCAATGTATGATTAGCCCCATGATCAGTGCATGATAGCCACTTGATGAGTGCATGATCAGCCACGTGATCAGTGCATGATAGCCACGTGATCAGTGCATGATCAGTCAGATGATCATGGCATGCTCAGACATGTGATCAGTGCATTATAGCTACTCGATCAGGGAATAATCAGTCATGGGATCAGTGCCTGATCAGCCACGTGATCAGTGCATGATAGCCACGTAATCAGTGCATGAACAGGTAAGTGATCAGTTCATGTGTAATCACGTGATTAGTGCTTGATAGACGCGCCATCAGTGCATGATAGCCAGGTGATCAGTGCATGCACAGTCACATGATCAGTGTATGATCAGCTTCGTGATAAGTGCATGATCAGCCACGTGATCAGTGAATGATCAAGCCAGTGAAGAGTGCATGATCAGTCACGTGATCAGTTTATGATAGCCAGGTTATCATTGCATGATCAGCCACGTGATCAGGGCATAATCAGACACGTGATGAGTGCATGCACAGTCACATGATCAGTGCATGATCAGGCAGGTGATCAGTGGGTGATCAGTCACGTGATCAGTGTATGATCATCCACGGGATCAGTGCATGATAGCCAGGTGACCAGTGCATGATCAGTCACGTGATCAGTGCATTATAAGCCACGGGATCAGTGCATGATAGCCATGTGATCAGTGCATGACAGCTACGAGATCAGTGCTAGATCAATCACGTAAGCAGTGCATGATCAGCCACGAGATGACTGTATGATCAGCCACGTGATCAGTGCATGTGGGGTTACCTGATCAGTGTATGATCAGCCACGTGTTCAGTGCATGATAGGCAAGTGATCAATGCATGATAGCTACGTGATCAGTGCATGCTCAGTCACATGAGCAGTGCATGATAGCCACGTGATCATTGCCTACAATTACGTGATCAGTGCATGTGCAGTCACGTGATCAGTGCATGATAGACACGTGAACAGTGTATGATAGCCACGTGATCAGTGCATGATCAGTAACGTGATCAGTGCATGTGCAGTCACGTGATTAGTGTATGATCAGCCACGACATCACTGCATGATAGCCACGTGCTCAGTGCATGATAGCCAAGTGATCAGTGCATGATAGCCACGTGATCAGTGCATGATCAGTCACGTGATCAGTGTAAGATCAACCACGTGATCAATGCATGATAGCCACCAGATCAGTGCATGATCAGTCACGGGATCAGTGCATGATAGCAATGTGATCAGTGCATGATAGCTTCGGGATCAGTGCATAATCAGCCACGTAATCAGTACATGATCAGCCACGTGACCACTGTATGATGAGCCACGTGATCAGTGTATGTGCAGTCACGTGATCAGTGTATGATCAGCCACGTGTTCAGTGCATGATAGCCAAGTGATCAATGCATAATAGCTACGTGATCAGTGCATGCTCAGTCACATGAGCAGTGCATGATAGCCACGTGAGCATTGCCTACAATTACGTGATCAGTGCATGTGCAGTCACGTGATCACTGCATGATAGACACGTGAACAGTGCATGATCAGTCCCGTCATCAGTGCATGATCAGTAACGTGATCAGTGCATGTGCAGTCACGTGATTTGTGTATGATCAGCCACGAGATCAGTGCATGATAGCCACGTGCTCAGTGCATGATAGCCAAGTGATCAGTGCATTGTCAGTCACGTGATCATGGCTTGGGGAGTCATGTGATCAGTTCATGATAGGCTCGTGATTAGTGCATAATCAGTCACGTGATCAGTGCATGATCAGCCACGTGATCAGTGCATGATAGCCACGTGATCAGTGCATGATCAGTCAGATGATCATGGCATGCTCAGACATGTGATCAGTGCATTATAGCTACTCGATCAGGGAATAATCAGTCATGTGATCAGTGCCTGATCAGCCACGTGATCAGTGCATGATAGCCACGTAATCAGTGCATGAACAGGTAAGTGATCAGTTCCTGTGCAATCACGTGATTAGTGCTTTATAGACACGCCATCAGTGCATGATAGCCAGGTGATCAGTGCATGATCAGTCACGTTATCAGTGTATGATCAGCCCAATAATCAGTGCATGATCATGTTCGTGATCAGTGCATGATCAGGCCAGTGAAGAGTGCATGAACAGTCACATGATCAGTTTATGATAGCCAGGTTATCACTGCATGATCAGCCACGTGATCAGTGCATAATCAGACACGTGATGAGTGCATGCACAGTCACATGATCAGTGCATGATCAGGCAGGTGATCAGTGCGTGATCAGTCACGTGATCAGTGTATGATCATCCACGTGATCAGTGCATGATAGCCAGGTGACCAGTGCATGATCAGTCACGTGACCAGTGCATTATACGCCACGGGATGAGTGCATGATAGCCATGTGATCAGTGCATGACAGCTACGAGATCAGTGCTAGATCAATCACGTAAGCAGTGCATGATCAGCCACGAGATGACTGTATGATCAGCCACGTGATCAGTGCATGTGCGGTTACCTGATCAGTGTATGATCAGCCACGTGTTCAATGCATGATAGCCAAGTGATCAATGCATGATAGCTACGTGATCAGTGCATGCTCAGTCACATGAGCAGTGCATGATAGCCACGTGATCATTGCCTACAATTACGTGATCAGTGCATGTGCAGTCACGTGATCACTGCATGATAGACACGTGAACAGTGTATGATAGCCACGTGATCAGTGCATGATCAGTAACGTGATCAGTGCATGTGCAGTCACGTGATTAGTGTATGATCAGCCACGACATCACTGCATGATAGCCACGTGCTCAGTGCATGATAGCCAAGTGATCAGTGCATGATAGCCACGTGATCAGTGCATGATCAGTCACGTGATCAGTGTAAGATCAACCACGTGATCAATGCATGATAGCCACCAGATCAGTGCATGATCAGTCACGGGATCAGTGCATGATAGCCATGTGATCAGTGCATGATAGCTTCGGGATCAGTGCATAATCAGCCACGTAATCAGTACATGATCAGCCACGTGACCACTGTATGATGAGCCACGTGATCAGTGTATGTGCAGTCACGTGATCAGTGTATGATCAGCCACGTGTTCAGTGCATGATAGCCAAGTGATCAATTCATAATAGCTACGTGATCAGTACATGCTCAGTCACATCAGCAGTGCATGATAGCCACGTGAGCATTGCCTACAATTACGTGATCAGTGCATGTGCAGTCACGTGAACACTGCATGATAGACACGTGAACAGTGCATGATCAGTCCCGTCATCAGTGCATGATCAGTAACGTGATCAGTGCATGTGCAGTCACGTGATTCGTGTATGATCAGCCACGAGATCAGTGTATGATAGCCACGTGCTCAGTGCATGATAGCCAAGTGATCAGTGCATGATCAGTAACGTGATCATGGCTTGGGGAGTCATGTGATCAGTGCATGATAGCCTCGTGATTAGTGCATAATCAGTCACGTGATCAGTGCATGATCAGCCACGTGATCAGTGCATTGTCAGTCACGTGATCATGGCTTGGGGAGTCATGTGATCAGTTCATGATAGCCTCGTGATTAGTGCATAATCAGTCACGTGATCAGTGCATGATCAGCCACGTGATCAGTGCATGATAGCCACGTGATCAGTGCATGATCAGTCAGATGATCATGGCATGCTCAGACATGTGATCAGTGCATTATAGCTACTCGATCAGGGAATAATCAGTCATGGGATCAGTGCCTGATCAGCCACGTGATCAGTGCATGATAGCCACGTAATCAGTGCATGAACAGGTAAGTGATCAGTTCCTGTGCAATCACGTGATTAGTGCTTGATAGACACGCCATCAGTGCATGATAGCCAGGTGATCAGTGCATGATCAGTCACGTTATCAGTGTATGATCAGCCCAATAATCAGTGCATGATCATGTTCGTGATCAGTGCATGATCAGGCCAGTGAAGAGTGCATGAACAGTCACATGATCAGTTTATGATAGCCAGGTTATCACTGCATGATCAGCCACGTGATCAGTGCATAATCAGACACGTGATGAGTGCATGCACAGTCACATGATCAGTGCATGATCAGGCAGGTGATCAGTGCGTGATCAGTCACGTGATCAGTGTATGATCATCCACGTGATCAGTGCATGATAGCCAGGTGACCAGTGCATGATCAGTCACGTGACCAGTGCATTATACGCCACGGGATGAGTGCATGATAGCCATGTGATCAGTGCATGATAGCTACGAGATCAGTGCTAGATCAATCACGTAATCAGTGCATGATCAGCCACGGGATCACTGTATGATCAGCCACGTGATCAGTGCATGTGCCGTTACCTGATCAGTGTATGATCAGCCACGGGTTCAGTTCATGATAGCCATGTGATCAATGCATGATAGCTACGTGATCAGTGCATGCTCAGTCACATGAGCAGTGCATGATAGCCACGTGATCACTGCCTACAATTACGTGATCAGTGCATGTGCAGTCACGTGATCACTGCATGATAGACACGTGAACAGTGCATGATAGCCACGTGATCAGTGCATGATCAGTAACGTGATCAGTGCATGTGCAGTCACGTGATTAGTGTGTGATCAGCCACGAGATCAGTGCATGATAGCCACGTGCTCAGTGCATGATAGCCAAGTGATCAGTGCATGATAGCCACGTGATCAGTGCATGATCAGTCACGTGATCAGTGTATGATCAGCCACGTGTTCAGTGCATGATAGCCAAGTGATCAATGCATAATAGCTACGTGATCAGTACATGCTCAGTCACATCAGCAGTGCATGATAGCCACGTGAGCATTGCCTACAATTACGTGATCAGTGCATGTGCAGTCACGTGATCACTGCATGATAGACACGTGAACAGTGCATGATAGCCATGTGATCAGTGCATGATCAGTAACGTGATCAGTGCATGTGCAGTCACGTGATTAGTGTATGATCAGCCACGAGATCACTGCATGATAGCCACGTGCTCAGTGCATGATAGCCAAGTGATCAGTGCATGATCAGTCACGTGATCATGGCTTGGGGAGTCATGTGACCAGTGCATGTTAGCCTCGTGATTAGTGCATAATCAGTCACGTGATCAGTGCATGATCAGCCACGTGATCAGTGCATGATAGCCACGTGATCAGTGCCTGATCAGTCAGTTGATCATGGCATGCTCAGACATGTGATCTGTGCATTATAGATACTCGATCAGGGAATAATCAGTCATGTGATCAGTGCCTAATCAGCCACGTGATCAGTGCATGATAGCCACGTAATCAGTGCATGAACAGGTAAGTGATCAGTTCATGTGCAATCACGTGATTAGTGCTTGATAGACACGCCATCAGTGCATGATAGCCAGGTGATCAGTGCATGCACAGTCACATGATCAGTGTATGATCAGCTTCGTGATAAGTGCATGATCAGCCACGTGATCAGTGAATGATCAAGCCAGTGAAGAGTGCATGATCAGTCACATGATCAGTTTATGATAGCCAGGTTATCATTGCATGATCAGCCACGTGATCAGGGCATAATCAGACACGTGATGAGTGCATGCACAGTCACATGATCAGTGCATGATCAGGCAGGTGATCAGTGCGTGATCAGTCACGTGATCAGTGTATGATCATCCACGGGATCAGTGCATGATAGCCAGGTGACCAGTGCATGATCAGTCACGTGATCAGTGCATTATAAGCCACGGGATCAGTGCATGATAGCCATGTGATCAGTGCATGACAGCTACGAGATCAGTGCTAGATCAATCACGTAAGCAGTGCATGATCAGCCACGAGATGACTGTATGATCAGCCACGTGATCAGTGCATGTGCGGTTACCTGATCAGTGTATGATCAGCCACGTGTTCAATGCATGATAGCCAAGTGATCAATGCATGATAGCTACGTGATCAGTGCATGCTCAGTCACATGAGCAGTGCATGATAGCCACGTGATCATTGCCTACAATTACGTGATCAGTGCATGTGCAGTCACGTGATCACTGCATGATAGACACGTGAACAGTGTATGATAGCCACGTGATCAGTGCATGATCAGTAACGTGATCAGTGCATGTGCAGTCACGTGATTAGTGTATGATCAGCCACGACATCACTGCATGATAGCCACGTGCTCAGTGCATGATAGCCAAGTGATCAGTGCATGATAGCCACGTGATCAGTGCATGATCAGTCACGTGATCAGTGTAAGATCAACCACGTGATCAATGCATGATAGCCACCAGATCAGTGCATGATCAGTCACGGGATCAGTGCATGATAGCCATGTGATCAGTGCATGATAGCTTCGGGATCAGTGCATAATCAGCCACGTAATCAGTAAATGATCAGCCACGTGACCACTGTATGATGAGCCACGTGATCAGTGTATGTGCAGTCACGTGATCAGTGTATGATCAGCCACGTGTTCAGTGCATGATAGCCAAGTGATCAATTCATAATAGCTACGTGATCAGTACATGCTCAGTCACATCAGCAGTGCATGATAGCCACGTGAGCATTGCCTACAATTACGTGATCAGTGCATGTGCAGTCACGTGAACACTGCATGATAGACACGTGAACAGTGCATGATCAGTCCCGTCATCAGTGCATGATCAGTAACGTGATCAATGCATGTGCAGTCACGTGATTTGTGTATGATCAGCCACGAGATCAGTGCATGATAGCCACGTGCTCAGTGCATGATAGCCAAGTGATCAGTGCATGATCAGTAACATGATCAAGGCTTGGGGAGTCATGTGATCAGTGCATGATAGCCTCGTGATTAGTGCATAATCAGTCACATGATCAGTGCATGATCAGCCACGTGATCAGTGCATGATAGCCACGTGATCAGTGCATGATCAGTCAGATGATCATGGCATGCTCAGACATGTGATCAGTGCATTATAGCTACTCGATCAGGGAATAATCAGTCATGGGATCAGTGCCTGATCAGCCACGTGATCAGTGCATGATAGCCACGTAATCAGTGCAAGAACAGGTAAGTGATCAGTTCCTGTGCAATCACGTGATTAGTGCTTGATAGACACGCCATCAGTGCATGATAGCCAGGTGATCAGTGCATGATCAGTCACGTGATCAGTGTATGATCAGCCCAATGATCAATGCATGATCATGTTCGTGATCAGTGCATGATCAGGCCAGTGAAGAGTGCATGAACAGTCACATGATCAGTTTATGATAGCCAGGTTATCACTGCATGATCAGCCACGTGATCAGTGCATAATCAGACACGTGATGAGTGCATGCACAGTCACATGATCAGTGCATGATCAGGCAGGTGATCAGTGCGTGATCAGTCACGTGATCAGTGTATGATCATCCACGTGATCAGTGCATGATAGCCAGGTGACCAGTGCATGATCAGTCACGTGACCAGTGCATTATACGCCACGGGATGAGTGCATGATACCATGTGATCAGTGCATGATAGCTACGAGATCAGTGCTAGATCAATCACGTAATCAGTGCATGATCAGCCACGGGATCACTGTATGATCAGCCACGTGATCAGTGCATGTGCGGTTACCTGATCAGTGTATGATCAGCCACGTGTTCAGTGCATGATAGCCAAGTGATCAATGCATGATAGCTACGTGATCAGTGCATGCTCAGTCACATGAGCAGTGCATGATAGCCACGTGATCATTGCCTACAATTACGTGATCAGTGCATGTGCAGTCACGTGATCACTGCATGATAGACACGTGAACAGTGTATGATAGCCACGTGATCAGTGCATGATCAGTAACGTGATCAGTGCATGTGCAGTCACGTGATTAGTGTGTGATCAGCCACGAGATCAGTGCATGATAGCCACGTGCTCAGTGCATGATAGCCAAGTGATCAGTGCATGATAGCCACGTGATCAGTGCATGATCAGTCACGTGATCAGTGTAAGATCAACCACGTGATCAATGCATGATAGCCACCAGATCAGTGCATGATCAGTCACGTGATCAGTGCATGATCAGCCACGGGATCAGTGCATGATAGCCATGTGATCAGTGCATGATAGCTACGAGATCAGTGCATAATCAGCCACGTAATCAGTACATGATCAGCCACGTGATCACTGTATGATGAGCCACGTGATCAGTGTATGTGCAGTCACGTGATCAGTGTATGATCAGCCACGTGTTCAGTGCATGATAGCCAAGTGATCAATGCATAATAGCTACGTGATCAGTACATGCTCAGTCACATCAGCAGTGCATGATAGCCACGTGAGCATTGCCTACAATTACTTGATCAATGCATGTGCAGTCACGTGATCAGTGCATGATAGACACGTGAACAGTGCATGATAGCCACGTGATCAGTGCATGATCCGTCACGTGATCAGTGCATGTGCAGTCACTTGATTAGTGTATGATAATCCACGTGATCAGTGCATGATAGCAACCTGATCAGGGCATGATAAGCAACGTGATTAGAGCATAATAAGCCACGTGATAAGTGTACGATCGCACACGTGATCAGTGTATTATCAGATTCATGATCAGTGCATGGTCAGGCACGTTATCAGTGCATGTTCTGTCATGTGATCCGTGTATGATCATCCACGTGATCAGTGCATGATCAGCCACGTGATCACTGTATTATCAGCCATGTGATCAGTGCATGATCCACAACCTGGTTAGTGCATGATCAGGCACGTGATCAGTGCATGATAGCCACGTGATCAGTTCATGATCAGCCACGTGATCAGTGCATGATAGCCACGTGATCAGTGCATGATCAGTCAGATGATCATGGCATGCTCAGACATGTGATCAGTGCATTATAGCTACTCGATCAGGGAATAATCAGTCATGGGATCAGTGCCTGATCAGCCACGTGATCAGTGCATGATAGCCACGTAATCAGTGCATGAACAGGTAAGTGATCAGTTCATGTGCAATCACGTGATTAGTGCTTGATAGACACGCCATCAGTGCATGATAGCCAGGTGATCAGTGCATGCACAGTCACATGATCAGTGTATGATCAGCTTCGTGATAAGTGCATGATCAGCCACGTGATCAGTGAATGATCAAGCCAGTGAAGAGTGCATGATCAGTCACGTGATCAATTTATGATAGCCAGGTTATCATTACATGATCAGCCACGTGATCAGGGCATAATCAGACACGTGATGAGTGCATGCACAGTCACATGATCAGTGCATGATCAGGCAGGTGATTAGTGGGTGATCAGTCACATGATCAGTGTATGATCATCCACGTAATCAGTGCATGATAGCCAGGTGACCAGTGCATGATCAGTCACGTGATCAGTGCATTATAAGCCACGGGATCAGTGCATGATAGCCATGCGATCAGTGCATGACAGATACGAGATCAGTGCTAGATCAATCACGTAAGCAGTGCATGATTAGCCACGAGATCACTGTATGATCAACCACGTGATCAGTGCATGTGCGGTTACCTGATCAGTGTATGATCAGCCACGTGTTCAGTGCATGATAGCCAAGTGATCAATGCATGATAGCTACGTGATCAGTGCATGCTCAGTCACATGAGCAGTGCATGATAGCCACGTGATCATTGCCTACAATTACGTGATCAGTGCATGTGCAGTCACGTGATCAGTGCATGATAGACACGTGAACAGTGCATGATAGCCACGTGATCAGTGCATGATCAGTAACGTGATCAGTGTATGTGCAGTCACGTGATTAGTGTATGATCAGCCAGGAGATCAGTGCATGATAGCCACGTGCTCAGAGCATGAGAGCCAAGTGATCAGTGCATGATAGCCACGTGATCAGTGCATGATCAGTCACGTGATCAGTGTAAGATCAACCACGTAATCAATGCATGATAGCCACCAGATCAGTGCATGATCAGTCCCGGGATCAGTGCATGATAGCCATGTGATCAGTGCATGATAGCTACGGGATCAGTGCATAATCAGCCACGTAATCAGTACATGATCAGCCACATGATCACTGTATGATGAGCCACGTGATCAGTGTATGTGCAGTCACGTGATCAGTGTATGATCAGCCACGTGTTCAGTGCATGATAGCCAAGTGATCAATGCATAATAGCTACGTGACCAGTACATGCTCAGTCACATCAGCAGTGCATGATAGCCACGTGAGCATTGCCTACAATTACGTGATCAGTGCATGTGCAGTCACGTGATCACTGCATGATAGACACGTGAACAGTGCATGATAGCCACGTGATCAGTGCATGATCAGTAACGTGATCAGTGCATGTGAAGTCACGTGATTAGTGTATGATCAGCCACGAGATCACTGCATGATCCCACGTGCTCAGTGCATGATCGCCAAGGGATCAGTGCATGATCAGTCACGTGATCATGGCTTGGGGAGTCATGTGATCAGTGCATGATAGCCTCGTGATTAGTGCATAATCAGTCACGTGATCAGTGCATGATCAGCCACGTGATCAGTGCATGATAGCCACGTGATCAGTGCATGATCAGTCAGATGATCATGGCATGCTCAGACATGTGATCAGTGCATTATAGCTACTCGATCAGGGAATAATCAGTCATGGGATCAGTGCCTGATCAGCCACGTGATCAGTGCATGATAGCCACGTAATCAGTGCATGAACAGGTAAGTGATCAGTTCATGTGCAATCACGTGATTAGTGCTTGATAGACACGCCATCAGTGCATGATAGCTAGGTGATCAGTGCATGCACAGTCACATGATCAGTGTATGATCAGCTTCGTGATAAGTGCATGATCAGCCACGTGATCAGTGAATGATCAGGCCAGTGAAGAGTGCATGATCAGTCACGTGATCAATTTATGATAGCCAGGTTATCATTGCATGATCAGCCACGTGATCAGGGCATGCGAAGTCACGTAATCAGTGTATGATCAGCCCAATGATCAGTGCATGATCATGTTCGTGATCAGTGCATGATCAGGCCAGTGAAGAGTACATGAACAGTCACATGATCAGTTTATGATAGCCAGGTTATCATTGCATGATCAGCCACGTGATCAGTGCATAATCAGACACGTGATGAGTGCATGCACAGTCACATGATCAGTGCATGATCAGGCAGGTGATCAGTGGGTGATCAGTCACGTGATCAGTGTATGATCATCCACGTGATCAGTGCATGATAGCCAGGTGACCAGTGCATGATCAGTCACGTGACCAGTGCATTATACGCCACGGGATCAGTGCATGATAGCCATGTGATCAGTGCATGATAGCTACGAGATCAGTGCTAGATCAATCACGTAATCAGTGCATGATCAGCCACGGGATCACTGTATGATCAGCCACGTGATCAGTGCATGTGCGGTTACCTGATCAGTGTATGATCAGCCACGTGTTCAGTGCATGATAGCCAAGTGATCAATGCATGATAGCTACGTGATCAGTGCATGCTCAGTCACATGAGCAGTGCATGATAGCCACGTGATCATTGCCTACAATTACGTGATCAGTGCATGTGCAGTCACGTGATCACTGCATCATAGACACGTGAACAGTGCATGATAGCCACGTGCTCAGTGCATGATAGCCAAGTGATCAGTGCATGATAGCCACGTGATCAGTGCATGATCAGTCACGTGATCAGTGTAAGATCAACCACGTGATCAATGCATGATAGCCACCAGATCAGTGCATGACCAGTCACGTGATCAGTGCATGATCAGCCACGGGATCAGTGCATGATAGCCATGTGATAGTGCATGATAGCTACGAGATCAGTGCATAATCAGCCACGTAATCAGTACATGATCAGCCACGTGATCACTGTATGATGAGCCACGTGATCAGTGTATGTGCAGTCACGTGATCAGTGTATGATCAGCCACGTGTTCAGTGCATGATAGCCAAGTGATCAATGCATAATAGCTACGTGATCAGTACATGCTCAGTCACATCAGCAGTGCATGATAGCCACGTGAACATTGCCTACAATTACTTGATCAATGTATGTGCAGTCACGTGATCAGAGCATGATAGACACGTGAACAGTGCATGATAGCCACGTGATCAGTGCATGATCCGTCACGTGATCAGTGCATGTGCAGTCACTTGATTAGTATATGATAATCTACGTGATCAGTGCATGATAGCAACCTGATCAGTCCATGATAAGCAACGTGATTAGAGCATAATAAGCCACGTGATAAGTGTACGATCAGACACGTGATCAGTGTATTATCAGCTTCATGATCAGTGCATGGTCAGGCACGTGATCAGTGCATGTTCTGTCATGTGATCCGTGTATGATCATCCACGTGATCAGTGCATGATCAGCCACGTGATCACTGTATTATCAGCCATGTGATCAGTGCATGATCCATAACCTGGTTAGTGCATGATCAGGCACGTGATCAGTTCATGATAGCCACGTGATCAGTGCATGATCAGCCAGGTGATCAGTGCATGATAGCCACGTGATCAGTGCATGATCAGTCAGATGATCATGGCATGCTCAGACATGTGATCAGTGCATTATAGCTACTCGATCAGGGAATAATCAGTCATGTGATTAGTGCCTGATCAGCCACGTGATCAGTGCATGATAGCCACGTAATCAGTGCATGAACAGGTAAGTGATCAGTTCATGTGCAATATCGTGATTAGTGCTTGATAGACACGCCATCAGTGCATGATAGCCAGGTGATCAGTGCATGCACAGTCACATGATCAGTGTATGATCAGCTTCGTGATAAGTGCATGATCAGCCACGTGATCAGTGAATGATCAAGCCAGTGAAGAGTGCATGATCAGTCACGTGATCATTTTATGATAGCCAGGTTATCATTGCATGATCAGCCACGTGATCAGGGCATAATCAGACACGTGATGAGTGCATGCACAGTCACATGATCAGTGCATGATCAGGCAGGTGATCAGTGGGTGATCAGTCACGTGATCAGTGTATGATCATCCACGTGATCAGTGCATGATAGCCAGGTGACCAGTGCATGATCAGTCACGTGATCCGTGCATTATAAGCCACGGGATCAGTGCATGATAGCCATGCGATCAGTGCATGACAGATACGAGATCAGTGCTAGATCAATCACGTAAGCAGTGCATGATCAGCCACGAGATCACTGTATGATCAACCACGTGATCAGTGCATGTGCGGTTACCTGATCAGTGTATGATCAGCCACGTGTTCAGTGCATGATAGCCAAGTGATCAATGCATGATAGCTACGTGATCAGTGCATGCTCAGTCACATGAGCAGTGCATGATAGCCACGTGATCATTGCCTACAATTACGTGATCAGTGCATGTGCAGTCACGTGATCAGTGCATGATAGACACGTGAACAGTGCATGATAGCCACGTGATCAGTGCAGGATCAGTAACGTGATCAGTGCATGTGCAGTCACGTGATTAGTGTATGATCAGCCACGAGATCACTGCATGATAGCCACGTGCTCAGTGCATGAGAGACAAGTGATCAGTGCCTGATAGCCACGTGATCAGTGCATGATCAGTCACGTGATCAGTGTAAGATCAACCACTTGATCAATGCATGATAGCCACCAGATCAGTGCATGATCAGTCACGGGATCAGTGCATGATAGCCATGTGATCAGTGCATGATAGCTACGGGATCAGTGCATAATCAGCCACGTAATCATTACATGATCAGCCACGGGATCACTGTATAATCAGCCACGTGATCAGTGTATGTGCAGTCACGTGATCAGTGTATGATCAGCCACGTGTTCAGTGCATGATAGCCAAGTGATCAATGCATAATAACTACGTGATCAGTACATGCTCAGTCACATCAGCAGTGCATGATAGCCACGTGAGCATTGCCTACAATTACGTGATCAGTGCATGTGCAGTCACGTTATCACTGCATGATAGACACGTGAACAGTGCATGATAGCCACGTGATCAGTGCATGATCAGTAACGTGATCAGTGCATGTGCAGTCACGTGATTAGTGTATGATCAGCCACGAGATCACTGCATGATAGCCACGTGCTCAGTGCATGATAGCCAAGTGATCAGTGCATGATCAGTCACGTGATCATGGCTTGGGGAGTCATGTGATCAGTGCATGATAGCCTCGTGATTAGTGCATAATCAGTCACGTGATCAGTGCATGATCAGCCACGTGATCAGTGCATGATAGCCACGTGATCAGTGCATGATCAGTCAGATGATCATGGCATGCTCAGACATGTGATCAGTGCATTATAGCTACTCGATCAGGGAATAATCAGTCATGGGATCAGTGCCTGATCAGCCACGTGATCAGTGCATGATAGCCACGTAATCAGTGCATGAACAGGTAAGTGATCAGTTCATGTGCAATCACGTGATTAGTGCTTGATAGACACACCATCAGTGCATGATAGCCAGGTGATCAGTGCATGCACAGTCACATGATCAGTGTATGATCAGCTTCGTGATAAGTGCATGATCAGCCACGTGATCAGTGAATGATCAAGCCAGTGAAGAGTGCATGATCAGTCACGTGATCAGTTTATGATAGCCAGGTTATCATTACATGATCAGCCACGTGATCAGGGCATAATCAGACACGTGATGAGTGCATGCACAGTCACATGATCAGTGCATGATCAGGCAGGTGATCAGTGGGTGATCAGTCACGTGATCAGTGTATGATCATCCACGTGATCAGTGCATGATAGCCAGGTGACCAGTGCATGATCAGTCACGTGATCAGTGCATTATAAGCCACGGGATCAGTGCACGATAGCCATGCGATCAGTGCATGACAGCTACGAGATCAGTGCTAGATCAATCAAGTAAGCAGTGCATGATCAGACACGAGATCACTGTATGATGAGCCACGTGATCAGTGCATGTGGGGTTACCTGATCAGTGTATGATCAGCCACGTGTTCAGTGCATGATATCCAAGTGATCAATGCATGTTAGCTACGTGATCAGTGCATGCTCAGTCACATCAGCAGTGCATGATAGCCACGTGAGCATTGCCTACAATTACGTGATCAGTGCATGTGCAGTCACGTGATCACTGCATGATAGACACGTGAACAGTGCATGATAGCCACGTGATCAGTGCATGATCAGTAACGTGATCAGTGCATGTGAAGTCACGTGATTAGTGTATGATCGGCCACGAGATCACTGCATGATCCCACGTACTCAGTGCATGATCGCCAAGGGATCAGTGCATGATCAGTCACGTGATCATGGCTTGGGGAGTCATGTGATCAGTGCATGATAGCCTCGTGATTAGTGCATAATCAGTCACGTGATCAGTGCATGATCAGCCACGTGATCAGTGCATGATAGCCACGTGATCAGTGCATGATCAGTCAGATGATCATGGCATGCTCAGACATGTGATCAGTGCATTATAGCTACTCGATCAGGGAATAATCAGTCATGGGATCAGTGCCTGATCAGCCACGTGATCAGTGCATGATAGCCACGTAATCAGTGCATGAACAGGTAAGTGATCAGTTCATGTGCAATCACGTGATTAGTGCTTGATAGACACGCCGTCAGTGCATGATAGCCAGGTGATCAGTGCATGATCAGTCACGTGATCAGTGCATGCGAAGTCACGTAATCAGTGTATGATCAGCCAAATGATCAGTGCATGATCATGTTCGTGATCAGTGCATGATCAGGCCAGTGAAGAGTGCATGAACAGTCACATGATCAGTTTATGATAGCCAGGTTATCACTGCATGATCAGCCACGTGATCAGTGCATAATCAGACACGTGATGAGTGCATGCACAATCACATGATCAGTGCATGATCAGGCAGGTGATCAGTGCGTGATCAGTCACGTGATCAGTGTATGATCATCCACGTGATCAGTGCATGATAGTCAGGTGACCAGTGCATGATCAGTCACGTGACCAGTGCATTATACGCCACGGGATCAGTGCATGATAGCCATGTGATCAGTGCATGATAGCTACGAGATCAGTGCAAGATCAATCACCTAATCAGTGCATGATCAGCCACGGGATCACTGTATGATCAGCCACGTGATCAGTGCATGTGCGGTTACCTGATCAGTGTATGATCAGCCACGTGTTCAGTGCATGATAGCCAAGTGATCAATGCATGATAGCTACGTGATCAGTGCATGCTCAGTCACATGAGCAGTGCATGATAGCCACGTGATCATTGCCTACAATTACGTGATCAGTGCATGTGCAGTCACGTGATCACTGCATGATAGACACGTGAACAGTGCATGATAGCCACGTGATCAGTGCATGATCAGTAACGTGATCAGTGCACGTGCAGCCACGTGATAAGTGTGTGATCAGCCACGAGATCACTGCATGATAGCCACGTGCTCAGTGCATGATAGCCAAGTGATCAGTGCATGATAGCCCCGTGATCAGTGCATGATCAGTCACGTGATCAGTGCCTGATCAGCCACGGGATCAGTGCATGATAGCCACTGATCATTGCCTACAATTACGTGATCAGTGCATGTGGAGTCACATGATCACTGCATGATAGACACGTGAACAGTGCATGATAGCCACGTGATCAGTGCATGATCAGTAACGTGATCAGTGCATGTGCAGTCACGTGATTAATGTGTGATCAGCCATGAGATCAGTGCATGATAGCCACGTGCTCAGTGCATGATAGCCAAGTGATCAGTGCATGATAGCCACGTGATCAGTGCATGATCAGTCACGTGATCAGTGTAAGATCAACCACGTGATCAATGCATGATAGCCACCAGATCAGTGCATGATCAGTCACGTGATCAGTGCATGATCATCCACGGGATCAGTGCATGATAGCCATGTGATCAGTGCATGATAGCTACGAGATCAGTGCATAATCAGCCACGTAATCAGTACATGATCAGCCACGTGATCATTGCCTACAATTACGTGATCAGTGCATGTGCAGTCACGTGATCACTGCATGATAGACACGTGAACAGTGCATGATAGCCACGTGATCAGTGCATGATCAGTAACGTGATCAGTGCACGTGCAGCCACGTGATAAGTGTGTGATCAGCCACGAGATCACTGCATGATAGCCACGTGCTCAGTGCATGATAGCCAAGTGATCAGTGCATGATAGCCCCGTGATCAGTGCATGATCAGTAACGTGATCAGTGCCTGATCAGCCACGGGATCAGTGCATGATAGCCACTGATCATTGCCTACAATTACGTGATCAGTGCATGTGGAGTCACATGATCACTGCATGATAGACACGTGAACAGTGCATGATAGCCACGTGATCAGTGCATGATCAGTAACGTGATCAGTGCATGTGCAGTCACGTGATTAATGTGTGATCAGCCATGAGATCAGTGCATGATAGCCACGTGCTCAGTGCATGATAGCCAAGTGATCAGTGCATGATAGCCACGTGATCAGTGCATGATCAGTCACGTGATCAGTGTAAGATCAACCACGTGATCAATGCATGATAGCCACCAGATCAGTGCATGATCAGTCACGTGATCAGTGCATGATCATCCACGGGATCAGTGCATGATAGCCATGTGATCAGTGCATGATAGCTACGAGATCAGTGCATAATCAGCCACGTAATCAGTACATGATCAGCCACGTGATCACTGTATGATGAGCCACGTGATCAGTGTATGTGCAGTCACGTGATCAGTGTATGATCAGCCACGTGTTCAGTGCATGATAGCCAAGTGATCAATGCATAATAGCTACGTGATCAGTACATGCTCAGTCACATCAGCAGTGCATGATAGCCACGTGAGCATTGCCTACAATTACTTGACCAATGCATGTGCAGTCACGTGATCAGTGCATGATAGACACGTGAACAGTGCATGATCCGTCATGTGATCAGTGCATGTGCAGTCACTTGATTAGTGTATGATAATCCACGTGATCAGTGCATGATAGCAACCTGATCAGTGCATGATAAGCAACGTGATTAGAGCATAATAAGCCACGTGATAAGTGTACGATCAGACACGTGATCAGTGTATTATCAGCTTCATGATCAGTGCATGATCAGCCACGTCATCAGTTCATGGTCAGGCACGTGATCAGTGCATGTTCTGTCATGTGATCCGTGTATGATCATCCACGTGATCAGTGCATGATCAGCCACGTGATCACTGTATTATCAGCCACGTGATCAGTGCATGATCCACAACCTGGTTAGTGCACGATCAGGCACGTGATCAGTGCATGATAGCCACGTGATCAGTGCATGATCAGTCAACTGATCAGGGCATGATCTGTCACTTGATCAGTGTATGATATCCACGTGATCAGTTCATGCGCAGTCATGTGATCAGTGCATGATAACTACGTGATCAGTGCGTGATCAGCCACGTGATCAGTGCAAGATTGTCAAGTGATCAGTGCATGGTTAGTTACGTGATCAATGTATGATTAGCACGTGATCAGTGCATGATAGCCACCTGATCAGTGCATGATCAGTCACGTGATCATGGCATGCGTAGTCATGTGATCAGTGCATGACAGCTACGCATTCAGTGAATAATCAGTCACGTGATCAGTGCATGATAGCCATGTGATCAGTGCATGATAGCTACGAGATCAGTGCTAGATCAACCACGTAATCATTGCATGATCAGCCACGTGATCACTGTATGATCAGCCACGTGATCAGTGCATGTGTGGTTTCCTGATCAGTGTATGATCAGCCACGTGTTCAGTGCATGATAGCCAAGTGATCAGTGCATGATAGCTACGTGATCAGTGCATGCTCAGTCACATGAGCAGTGCATGATAGCCACGTGATCATTGCCTACAATTACGTGATCAGTGCATATGCAGTCACGTGATCAGTGCATATAGACACGTGAACAGTGCATGATAGCCACGTGATCAGTGCATGATCAGTCCCGTGATCAGTGCATGATCTGTCACATGTCCAGTGTATGATATCCACGTGATCACTTCTTACTCAGTCATGTGATCATTGCATGATAGCTAAGTTATCATTGCCTTATCAGCCACGTGATCAGTGTTAGATTGGCCTGTGATCAGTGCATGAATATTTAGGTGATCAATCTATGATTACCCCATGATCAGTGCATGATAGCCACTTGATGAGTGCATGATCAGTCACGTGATCATGGCTTGGGGAGTCATGTGATCAGTGCATGATAGCCTCGTGATTAGTGCATAATCAGTCACGTGATCAGTGCATGATCAGCCACGTGATCAGTGCATGATAGCCACGTGATCAGTGCATGATCAGTCAGATGATCATGGCATGCTCAGACATGTGATCAGTGCATTATAGCTACTCGATCAGGGAATAATCAGTCATGGGATCAGTGCCTGATCAGCCACGTGATCAGTGCATGATAGCCACGTAATCAGTGCATGAACAGGTAAGTGATCAGTTCATGTGCACTCACGTGATTAGTGCTTGATAGACACGCCATCAGTGCATGATAGCCAGGTGATCAGTTCATGATCAGTCACGTGATCAGTGCATGCGAAGTCACGTAATCAGTGTATGATCAGCCAAATGATCAGTGCATGATCATGTTCGTGATCAGTGCATGATCAGGCCAGTGAAGAGTGCATGAACAGTCACATGATCAGTTTATGATAGCCAGGTTATCACTGCATGATCAGCCACGTGATCAGTGCATAATCAGACACGTGATGAGTGCATGCACAGTCACATGATCAGTGCATGATCAGGCAGGTGATCAGTGGGTGATCAGTCACGTGATCTGTGTATGATCATCCACGTGATCAGTGCATGATAGCCAGGTGACCAGTGCATGATCAGTCACGTGACCAGTGCATTATACGCCACGGGATCAGTGCATGATAGCCATGTGATCAGTGCATGATAGCTACGAGATCAGTGCTAGATCAATCACGTAATCAGTGCATGATCAGCCACGGGATCACTGTATGATCAGCCACGTGATCAGTGCATGTGCGGTTACCTGATCATTGTATGATCAGCCACGTGTTCAGTGCATGATAGCCAAGTGATCAATGCATGATAGCTACGTGATCAGTGCATGCTCAGTCACATGAGCAGTGCATGATAGCCACGTGATCATTGCCTACAATTACGTGATCAGTGCATGTGCAGTCACGTGATCACTGCATGATAGACACGTGAACAGTGCATGATAGCCACGTGATCAGTGCATGATCAGTAACGTGATCAGTGCATGTGCAGTCACGTGATTAGTGTGTGATCAGCCACGAGATCAGTGCATGATAGCCACGTGCTCAGTGCATGATAGCCAAGTGATCAGTGCATGATAGCCACGTGATCAGTGCATGATCAGTCACGTGATCAGTGTAAGATCAACCACGTGATCAATGCATGATAGCCACCACATCAGTGCATCATCAGTAACGTGATCAGTGCATGATCAGCCACGGGATCAGTGCATGATAGCCATGTGATCAGTGCATGATAGCTACGAGATCAGTGTATAATCAGCCACGTAATGAGTACATGATCAGCCACGTGATCACTGTATGATGAGCCACGTGATCAGTGTATGTGCAGTCACGTGATCAGTGTATGATCAGCCACGTGTTCAGTGCATGATAGCCAAGTGATCAATGCATAATAGCTACGTGATCAGTACATGCTCAGTCACATCAGCAGTGCATGATAGCCACGTGAGCATTGCCTACAATTACTTGATCAATGCATGTGCAGTCACGTGATCAGGGCATGATAGACACGTGAACAGTGCATGATAGCCACGTGATCAGTGCATGATCCGTCATGTGATCAGTGCATGTGCAGTCACTTGATTAATGTATGATAATCCAAGTGATCAGTGCATGATAGCAACCTGATCAGTGCATGATAAGCAACGTGATTAGAGCATAATAAGCCACGTGATAAGTGTACGATCAGACACGTGATCAGTGTATTATCAGCTTCATGATCAGTGCATGATCAGCCACGTCATCAGTTCATGGTCAGGCACGTGATCAGTGCATGTTCTGTCATGTGATCCGTGTATGATCATCCACGTGATCAGTGCATGATCAGCCACGTGATCACTGTATTATCAGCCACGTGATCAGTGCATGATCCACAACCTGGTTAGTGCACGATCAGGCACGTGATCAGTGCATGATAGCCACGTGATCAGTGCATGATCAGTCAACTGATCAGGGCATGATCTGTCACTTGATCAGTGTATGATATCCACGTGATCAGTTCATGCGCAGTCATGTGATCAGTGCATGATAACTACGTGATCAGTGCGTGATCAGCCACGTGATCAGTGCAAGATTGTCAAGTGATCAGTGCATGGTTAGTTACGTGATCAATGTATGATTAGCACGTGATCAGTGCATGATAGCCACCTGATCAGTGCATGATCAGTCACGTGATCATGGCATGCGTAGTCATGTGATCAGTGCATGACATCTACGCATTCAGTGAATAATCAGTCACGTGATCAGTGCATGATAGCCATGTGATCAGTGCATGATAGCTACGAGATCAGTGCTAGATCAACCACGTAATCATTGCATGATCAGCCACGTGATCACTGTATGATCAGCCACGTGATCAGTGCATGTGCGGTTTCCTGATCAGTGTATGATCAGCCACGTGTTCAGTGCATGATAGCCAAGTGATCAGTGCATGATAGCTACGTGATCAGTGCATGCTCAGTAACATGAGCAGTGCATGATAGCCACGTGATCATTGCCTACAATTACGTGATCAGTGCATATGCAGTCACGTGATCAGTGCATATAGACACGTGAACAGTGCATGATAGCCACGTGATCAGTGCATGATCAGTCCCGTGATCAGTGCATGATCTGTCACATGTCCAGTGTATGATATCCACGTGATCACTTCTTACTCAGTCATGTGATCATTGCATGATAGCTAAGTTATCATTGCCTTATCAGCCACGTGATCAGTGTTAGATTGGCCTGTGATCAGTGCATGAATATTTAGGTGATCAATGTATGATTAGCCCCATGATCAGTGCATGATAGCCACTTGATCAGTACATGATCAGTCACGTGATCATGGCTTGGGGAGTCATGTGATCAGTGCACGATAGCCTCGTGATTAGTGCATAATCAGTCACGTGATCAGTGCATGATCAGCCACGTGATCAGTGCATGATAGCCACGTGATCAGTGCATGATCAGTCAGATGATCATGGCATGCTCAGACATGTGATCAGTGCATTATAGCTACTCGATCAGGGAATAATCAGTCATGTGATCAGTGCCTGATCAGCCACGTGATCAGTGCATGATAGCCACGTAATCAGTGCATGAACAGGTAAGTGATCAGTTCATGTGCAATCACGTGATTAGTGCTTGATAGACACGCCATCAGTGCATGATAGCCAGGTGATCAGTGCATGCACCGTCACATAATCAGTGTATGAACAGCTTCGTGATAAGTGCATGATCAGCCACGTGATCAGTGCATAATCAGACACGTGATGAGTGCATGCACAGTCACATGATCAGTGCATGATCAGGCAGGTGATCAGTGGGTGATCAGTCACGTGATCAGTGTATGATCATCCACGTGATCAGTGCATGATAGCCAGGTGACCAGTGCATGATCAGTCACGTGATCAGTGCATTATAAGCCACGGGATCAGTGCATGATAGCCATGCGATCAGTGCATGACAGCTACGGGATCAGTGCTAGATCAATCACGTAAGCAGTGCATGATCAGCCACGAGATCACTGTATGATCAGCCACGTGATCAGTGCATGTGCGGTTACCTGATCAGTGTATGATCAGCCACGTGTTCAGTGCATGATAGCCAAGTGATCAATGCATGATAGCTACGTGATCAGTGCATGCTCAGTCACATGAGCAGTGCATGATAGCCACGTGATCATTGCCTACAATTACGTGATCAGTGCATGTGCAGTCACGTGATCACTGCATGATAGACACGTGAAGAGTGCATGATAGCCACGTGATCAGTGCATGATCAGTAACGTGATCAGTGCATGTGCAGTCACGTGATTAGTGTGTGATCAGCCACGAGATCAGTGCATGATAGCCACGAGCTCAGTGCATGATAGCCAAGTGATCAGTGCATGATAGCCACGTGATCAGTGCATGATCAGTCACGTGATCAGTGTAAGATCAACCACGTGATCAATGCATGATAGCCACCACATCAGTGCATGATCAGTCACGTGATCAGTGCATGATCAGCCACGGGATCAGTGCATGATAGCCATGTGATCAGTGCATGATAGCTACGAGATCAGTGCATAATCATCCACGTAATCAGTACATGATCAGCCACGTGATCACTGTATGATGAGCCACGTGATCAGTGTATGTGCAGTCACGTGATCAGTGTATGATCAGCCACGTGTTCAGTGCATGATAGCCAAGTGATCAATGCATGATAGCTACGTGATCAGTGCATGCTCAGTCACATGAGCAGTGCATGATAGCCACGTGATCATTGCCTACAATTACGTGATCAGTGCATGTGGAGTCACATGATCACTGCATGATAGACACGTAAACAGTGCATGATAGCCACGTGATCAGTGCATGATCAGTAACGTGATCAGTGCATGTGCAGTCACGTGATTAGTGTATGATCAGCCACGAGATCACTGCATGATAGCCACGTGCTCAGTGCATGATCGCCAAGTGATCAGTGCATGATCAGTCACGTGATCATGGCTTGGGGAGTCATGTGATCAGTGCATGATAGCCTCGTGATTAGTGCATAATCAGTCACGTGATCAGTGCATGATCAGCCACGTGATCAGTGCATGATAGCCACGTGATCAGTGCATGATCAGTCAGATGATCATGGCATGCTCAGACATGTGATCAGTGCATTATAGCTACTCGATCAGGGAATAATCAGTCATGGGATCAGTGCCTGATCAGCCACGTGATCAGTGCATGATAGCCACGTAATCAGTGCATGAACAGGTAAGTGATCAGTTCATGTGCAATCACGTGATTAGTGCTTGATAGACACACCATCAGTGCATGATAGCCAGGTGATCAGTGCATGCACAGTCACATGATCAGTGTATGATCAGCTTCGTGATAAGTGCATGATCAGCCACGTGATCAGTGAATGATCAAGCCAGTGAAGAGTGCATGATCAGTCACGTGATCAGTTTATGATAGCCAGGTTATCATTACATGATCAGCCACGTGATCAGGGCATAATCAGACACGTGATGAGTGCATGCACAGTCACATGATCAGTGCATGATCAGGCAGGTGATCAGTGGGTGATCAGTCACGTGATCAGTGTATGATCATCCACGTGATCAGTGCATGATAGCCAGGTGACCAGTGCATGATCAGTCACGTGATCAGTGCATTATAAGCCACGGGATCAGTGCACGATAGCCATGCGATCAGTGCATGACAGCTACGAGATCAGTGCTAGATCAATCAAGTAAGCAGTGCATGATCAGACACGAGATCACTGTATGATGAGCCACGTGATCAGTGCATGTGGGGTTACCTGATCAGTGTATGATCAGCCACGTGTTCAGTGCATGATATCCAAGTGATCAATGCATGTTAGCTACGTGATCAGTGCATGCTCAGTCACATGAGCAGTGCATGATAGCCACGTGATCATTGCCTACAATTATGTGATCAGTGCATGTGCAGTCACGTGATCACTGCATGATAGACACGTGAACAGTGCATGATAGCCACGTGATCAGTGCATGATCAGTAACGTGATCAGTGCATGTGCAGTCACGTGATTAGTGTATGATCAGCCACGAGATCACTGCATGATAGCCACGTGCTCAGTGCATGAGAGCCAAGTGATCAGTGCCTGATAGCCACGTGATCAGTGCATGATCAGTCACGTGATCAGTGTAAGATCAACCACGTGATCAATGCATGATAGCCACCAGATCAGTGCATGATCAGTCACGGGATCAGTGCATGATAGCCATGTGATCAGTGCATGATAGCTACGGGATCAGTGCATAATCAGCCACGTAATCAGTACATGATCAGCCACGTGATCACTGTATGATGAGCCACGTGATCAGTGCATGTGCAGTCACTTGATTAGTGTATGATAATCCACGTGATCAGTGCATGATAGCAACCTGATTAGTGCATGATAAGCAACGGGATTAGAGCATAATAAGCCACGTGATAAGTGTACGATCAGACACGTGATCAGTGTATTATCAGCTTCATGATCAATGCATGGTCAGGCACGTGATCAGTGCATGTTCTGTCATGTGATCCGTGTATGATCATCCACGTGATCAGTGCATGATCAGCCACGTGATCACTGTATTATCAGCCACGTGATCAGTGCATGATCCACAACCTGGTTAGTGCATGATCAGGCACGTGATCAGTGCATGATAGCCACGTGATCAGTGCATGATCAGTCAACTGATCAGGGCATGATCTGTCACTTGATCAGTGTATGATATCCACGTGATCAGTTCATGCGCAGTCATGTGATCAGTGCATGATAACTACATGATCAGTGCGTGATCAGCCACGTGATCAGTGCAAGATTGTCAAGTGATCAGTGCATGGTTAGTTACGTGATCAATGTATGATTAGCACGTGATCAGTGCATGATAGCCACCTGATCAGTGCATGATCAGTCACGTGATCATGGCATGCGTAGTCATGTGATCAGTGCATGACAGCGACGCATTCAGTGAATAATCAGTCACGTGATCAGTGCATGATAGCCATGTGATCAGTGCATGATAGCTACGAGATCAGTGCTAGATCAACCACGTAATCATTGCATGATCAGCCACGTGATCACTGTATGATCAGCCACGTGATCAGTGCATGTGCGGTTTCCTGATCAGTGTATGATCAGCCACGTGTTCAGTGCATGATAGCCAAGTGATCAGTGCATGATAGCTACGTGATCAGTGCATGCTGAGTCACATGAGCAGTGCATGATAGCCACGTGATCATTGCCTACAATTACGTGATCAGTGCATATGCAGTCACGTGATCAGTGCATATAGACACGTGAACAGTGCATGATAGCCACGTGATCAGTGCATGATCAGTCCCGTGATCAGTGCATGATCTGTCACATGTCCAGTGTATGATATCCACGTGATCACTTCTTACTCAGTCATGTGATCATTGCATGATAGCCAAGTTATCATTGCCTTATCAGCCACGTGATCAGTGTTAGATTGGCCTGTGATCAGTGCATGAATATTTAGGTGATCAATGTATGATTAGCCCCATGATCAGTGCATGATAGCCACTTGATGAGTGCATGATCAGTCACGTGATCATGGCTTGGGGAGTCATGTGATCAGTGCATGATAGCCTCGTGATTAGTGCATAATCAGTCACGTGATCAGTGCATGATCAGCCACGTGATCAGTGCATGATAGCCACGTGATCAGTGCATGATCAGTCAGATGATCATGGCATGCTCAGACATGTGATCAGTGCATTATAGCTACTCGATCAGGGAATAATCAGTCATGGGATCAGTGCCTGATCAGCCACGTGATCAGTGCATGATAGCCACGTAATCAGTGCATGAACAGGTAAGTGATCAGTTCATGTGCAATCACGTGATTAGTGCTTGATAGACACGCCATCAGTGCATGATAGCCAGGTGATCAGTGCATGATCAGTCACGTGATCAGTGCATGCGAAGTCACGTAATCAGTGTATGATCAGCCAAATGATCAGTGCATGATCATGTTCGTGATCAGTGCATGATCAGGCCAGTGAAGAGTGCATGAACAGTCACATGATCAGTTTATGATAGCCAGGTTATCACTGCATGATCAGCCACGTGATCAGTGCATAATCAGACACGTGATGAGTGCATGCACAGTCACATGATCAGTGCATGATCAGGCAGGTGATCAGTGGGTGATCAGTCACGTGATCAGTGTATGATCATCCACGTGATCAGTGCATGATAGCCAGGTGACCAGTGCATGATCAGTCACGTGACCAGTGCATTATACGCCACGGGATCAGTGCATGATAGCCATGTGATCAGTGCATGATAGCTACGAGATCAGTGCTAGATCAATCACGTAATCAGTGCATGATCAGCCACGGGATCACTGTATGATCAGCCACGTGATCAGTGCATGTGCGGTTACCTGATCAGTGTATGATCAGCCACGTGTTCAGTGCATGATAGCCAAGTGATCAATGCATGATAGCTACGTGATCAGTGCATGCTCAGTCACATGAGCAGTGCATGATAGCCACGTGATCATTGCCTACAATTACGTGATCAGTGCATGTGGAGTCACATGATCACTGAATGATAGACACGTGAACAGTGCATGATAGCCACGTGATCAGTGCATGATCAGTCCTGTGATCAGTGCATGATCTGTCACATGTCCAGTGTATGATATCCACGTGATCACTTCTTACTCAGTCATGTGATCATTGCATGATAGCTAAGTTATCATTGCCTTATCAGCCACGTGATCAGTGTTAGATTGGCCTGTGATCAGTGCATGAATATTTAGGTGATCAATGTATGATTAGCCCCATGATCAGTGCATGATAGCCACTTGATCAGTGCATGATCAGTCACGTGATCATGGCTTGGGGAGTCATGTGATCAGTGCATGATAGCCTCGTGATTAGTGCATAATCAGTCACGTGATCAGTGCATGATCAGCCACGTGATCAGTGCATGATAGCCACGTGATCAGTGCATGATCAGTCAGATGATCATGGCATGCTCAGACATGTGATCAGTGCATTATAGCTACTCAATCAGGGAATAATCAGTCATGGGATCAGTGCCTGATCAGCCACGTGATCAGTGCATGATAGCCACGTAATCAGTGCATGAACAGGTAAGTGATCAGTTCATGTGCAATCACGTGATTAGTGCTTGATAGACGCGCCATCAGTGCATGATAGCCAGGTGATCAGTGCATGATCAGTCACGTGATCAGTGCATGCGAAGTCACGTAATCAGTGTATGATCAGCCAAATGATCAGTGCATGATCATGTTCGTGATCAGTGCATGATCAGGCCAGTGAAGAGTGCATGAACAGTCACATGATCAGTTTATGATAGCCAGGTTATCACTGCATGATCAGCCACGTGATCAGTGCATAATCAGACACGTGATGAGTGCATGCACAGTCACATGATCAGTGCATGATCAGGCAGTTGATCAGTGCGTGATCAGTCACGTGATCAGTGTATGATCATCCACGTGATCAGTGCATGATAGTCAGGTGACCAGTGCATGATCAGTCACGTGACCAGTGCATTATACGCCACGGGATCAGTGCATGATAGCCATGTGATCAGTGCATGATAGCTACGAGATCAGTGCAAGATCAATCACCTAATCAGTGCATGATCAGCCACGGGATCACTGTATGATCAGCCACGTGATCAGTGCATGTGCGGTTACCTGATCAGTGTATGATCAGCCACGTGTTCAGTGCATGATAGCCAAGTGATCAATGCATGATAGCTACGTGATCAGTGCATGCTCAGTCACATGAGCAGTGCATGATAGCCACGTGATCATTGCCTACAATTACGTGATCAGTGCATGTGCAGTCACGTGATCACTGCATGATAGACACGTGAACAGTGCATGATAGCCACGTGATCAGTGCATGATCAGTAACGTGATCAGTGCACGTGCAGCCACGTGATAAGTGTGTGATCAGCCACGAGATCACTGCATGATAGCCACGTGCTCAGTGCATGATAGCCAAGTGATCAGTGCATGATAGCCCCGTGATCAGTGCATGATCAGTCACGTGATCAGTGCCTGATCAGCCACGGGATCAGTGCATGATAGCCACGTGATCATTGCCTACAATTACGTGATCAGTGCATGTGGAGTCACATGATCACTGCATGATAGACACGTGAACAGTGCATGATAGCCACGTGATCAGTGCATGATCAGTAACGTGATCAGTGCATGTGCAGTCACGTGATTAATGTGTGATCAGCCATGAGATCAGTGCATGATAGCCACGTGCTCAGTGCATGATAGCCAAGTGATCAGTGCATGATAGCCACGTGATCAGTGCATGATCAGTCACGTGATCAGTGTAAGATCAACCACGTGATCAATGCATGATAGCCACCACATCAGTGCATGATCAGTAACGTGATCAGTGCATGATCAGCCACGGGATCAGTGCATGATAGCCATGTGATCAGTGCATGATAGCTACGAGATCAGTGCATAATCAGCCACGTAATCAGTACATGATCAGCCACGTGATCACTGTATGATGAGCCACGTGATCAGTGTATGTGCAGTCACGTGATCAGTGTATGATCAGCCACGTGTTCAGTGCATGATAGCCAAGTGATCAATGCATAATAGCTACGTGATCAGTACATGCTCAGTCACATCAGCAGTGCATGATAGCCACGTGAGCATTGCCCACAGTTACTTGATCAATGCATGTGCAGTCACGTGATCAGTGCATGATAGACACGTGAACAGTGCATGATAGCCACGTGATCAGTGCATGATCCGTCACGTGATCAGTGCATGTGCAGTCACTTGATTAGTGTATGATAATCCACGTGATCAGTGCATGATAGCAACCTGATCAGTGCATGATAAGCAACGTGATTAGAGCATAATAAGCCACGTGATAAGTGTACGATCAGACACGTGATCAGTGTATTATCAGCTTCATGATCAGTGCATGATCAGCCACGTCATCAGTTCATGGTCAGGCACGTGATCAGTGCATGTTCTGTCATGTGATCCGTGTATGATCATCCACGTGATCAGTGCATGATCAGCCACGTGATCACTGTATTATCAGCCACGTGATCAGTGTATGATCCACAACCTGGTTAGTGCATGATCAGGCACGTGATCAGTGCATGATAGCCACGTGATCAGTGCATGATCAGTCAACTGATCAGGGCATGATCTGTCACTTGATCAGTGTATGATATCCACGTGATCAGTTCATGCGCAGTCATGTGATCAGTGCATGATAACTACGTGATCAGTGCGTGATCAGCCACGTGATCAGTGCAAGATTGTCAAGTGATCAGTGCATGGTTAGTTACGTGATCAATGTATGATTAGCACGTGATCAGTGCATGATAGCCACCTGATCAGTGCATGATCAGTCACGTGATCAGTGTAAGATCAACCACGTGATCAATGCATGATAGCCACCACATCAGTGCATGATCAGTAACGTGATCAGTGCATGATCAGCCACGGGATCAGTGCATGATAGCCATGTGATCAGTGCATGATAGCTACGAGATCAGTGCATAATCAGCCACGTAATCAGTACATGATCAGCCACGTGATCACTGTATGATGAGCCACGTGATCAGTGTATGTGCAGTCACGTGATCAGTGTATGATCAGCCACGTGTTCAGTGCATGATAGCCAAGTGATCAATGCATAATAGCTACGTGATCAGTACATGCTCAGTCACATCAGCAGTGCATGATAGCCACGTGAGCATTGCCCACAGTTACTTGATCAATGCATGTGCAGTCACGTGATCAGTGCATGATAGACACGTGAACAGTGCATGATAGCCACGTGATCAGTGCATGATCCGTCACGTGATCAGTGCATGTGCAGTCACTTGATTAGTGTATGATAATCCACGTGATCAGTGCATGATCAGCCACGTGATCACTGTATTATCAGCCACGTGATCAGTGTATGATCCACAACCTGGTTAGTGCATGATCAGGCACGTGATCAGTGCATGATAGCCACGTGATCAGTGCATGATCAGTCAACTGATCAGGGCATGATCTGTCACTTGATCAGTGTATGATATCCACGTGATCAGTTCATGCGCAGTCATGTGATCAGTGCATGATAACTACGTGATCAGTGCGTGATCAGCCACGTGATCAGTGCAAGATTGTCAAGTGATCAGTGCATGGTTAGTTACGTGATCAATGTATGATTAGCACGTGATCAGTGCATGATAGCCACGTGATCAGTGCATGATCAGTCACGTGATCAGTGTAAGATCAACCACGTGATCAATGCATGATAGCCACCACATCAGTGCATGATCAGTAACGTGATCAGTGCATGATCAGCCACGGGATCAGTGCATGATAGCCATGTGATCAGTGCATGATAGCTACGAGATCAGTGCATAATCAGCCACGTAATCAGTACATGATCAGCCACGTGATCACTGTATGATGAGCCACGTGATCAGTGTATGTGCAGTCACGTGATCAGTGTATGATCAGCCACGTGTTCAGTGCATGATAGCCAAGTGATCAATGCATAATAGCTACGTGATCAGTACATGCTCAGTCACATCAGCAGTGCATGATAGCCACGTGAGCATTGCCCACAGTTACTTGATCAATGCATGTGCAGTCACGTGATCAGTGCATGATAGACACGTGAACAGTGCATGATAGCCACGTGATCAGTGCATGATCCGTCACGTGATCAGTGCATGTGCAGTCACTTGATTAGTGTATGATAATCCACGTGATCAGTGCATGATAGCAACCTGATCAGTGCATGATAAGCAACGTGATTAGAGCATAATAAGCCACGTGATAAGTGTACGATCAGACACGTGATCAGTGTATTATCAGCTTCATGATCAGTGCATGATCAGCCACGTCATCAGTTCATGGTCAGGCACGTGATCAGTGCATGTTCTGTCATGTGATCCGTGTATGATCATCCACGTGATCAGTGCATGATCAGCCACGTGATCACTGTATTATCAGCCACGTGATCAGTGTATGATCCACAACCTGGTTAGTGCATGATCAGGCACGTGATCAGTGCATGATAGCCACGTGATCAGTGCATGATCAGTCAACTGATCAGGGCATGATCTGTCACTTGATCAGTGTATGATATCCACGTGATCAGTTCATGCGCAGTCATGTGATCAGTGCATGACAGCTACGCATTCAGTGAATAATCAGTCACGTGATCAGTGCATGATAGCCATGTGATCAGTGCATGATATCTACGAGATCAGTGCTGGATCAACCACGTATTCATTGCATGATCAGCCACGTGATCACTGTATGATCAGCCACGTGATCAGTGCATGTGCGGTTTCCTGATCAGTGTATGATCAGCCACGTGTTCAGTGCATGATAGCCACGTGATCAGTGCATGATCAGTCACGTGATCAGTGTAATATCAACCACGTGATCAATGCATGATAGCCACCAGATCAGTGCATGATCAGTCACGTGATCAGTGCATGATCATCCACGGGATCAGTGCATGATAGCCATGTGATCAGTGCATGATAGCTACGAGATCAGTGCATAATCAGCCACGTAATCAGTACATGATCAGCCACGTGATCACTGTATGATGAGCCACGTGATCAGTGTATGTGCAGTCACGTGATCAGTGTATGATCAGCCACGTGTTCAGTGCATGATAGCCAAGTGATCAATGCATAATAGCTACGTGATCAGTACATGCTCAGTCACATCAGCAGTGCATGATAGCCACGTGAGCATTGCCTACAATTACTTGACCAATGCATGTGCAGTCACGTGATCAGTGCATGATAGACACGTGAACAGTGCATGATCCGTCATGTGATCAGTGCATGTGCAGTCACTTGATTAGTGTATGATAATCCACGTGATCAGTGCATGATAGCAACCTGATCAGTGCATGATAAGCAACGTGATTAGAGCATAATAAGCCACGTGATAAGTGTACGATCAGACACGTGATCAGTGTATTATCAGCTTCATGATCAGTGCATGATCAGCCACGTCATCAGTTCATGGTCAGGCACGTGATCAGTGCATGTTCTGTCATGTGATCCGTGTATGATCATCCACGTGATCAGTGCATGATCAGCCACGTGATCACTGTATTATCAGCCACGTGATCAGTGCATGATCCACAACCTGGTTAGTGCACGATCAGGCACGTGATCAGTGCATGATAGCCACGTGATCAGTGCATGATCAGTCAACTGATCAGGGCATGATCTGTCACTTGATCAGTGTATGATATCCACGTGATCAGTTCATGCGCAGTCATGTGATCAGTGCATGATAACTACGTGATCAGTGCGTGATCAGCCACGTGATCAGTGCAAGATTGTCAAGTGATCAGTGCATGGTTAGTTACGTGATCAATGTATGATTAGCACGTGATCAGTGCATGATAGCCACCTGATCAGTGCATGATCAGTCACGTGATCATGGCATGCGTAGTCATGTGATCAGTGCATGACAGCTACGCATTCAGTGAATAATCAGTCACGTGATCAGTGCATGATAGCCATGTGATCAGTGCATGATAGCTACGAGATCAGTGCTAGATCAACCACGTAATCATTGCATGATCAGCCACGTGATCACTGTATGATCAGCCACGTGATCAGTGCATGTGCGGTTTCCTGATCAGTGTATGATCAGCCACGTGTTCAGTGCATGATAGCCAAGTGATCAGTGCATGATAGCTACGTGATCAGTGCATGCTCAGTCACATGAGCAGTGCATGATAGCCACGTGATCATTGCCTACAATTACGTGATCAGTGCATATGCAGTCACGTGATCAGTGCATATAGACACGTGAACAGTGCATGATAGCCACGTGATCAGTGCATGATCAGTCCCGTGATCAGTGCATGATCTGTCACATGTCCAGTGTATGATATCCACGTGATCACTTCTTACTCAGTCATGTGATCATTGCATGATAGCTAAGTTATCATTGCCTTATCAGCCACGTGATCAGTGTTAGATTGGCCTGTGATCAGTGCATGAATATTTAGGTGATCAATCTATGATTACCCCATGATCAGTGCATGATAGCCACTTGATGAGTGCATGATCAGTCACGTGATCATGGCTTGGGGAGTCATGTGATCAGTGCATGATAGCCTCGTGATTAGTGCATAATCAGTCACGTGATCAGTGCATGATCAGCCACGTGATCAGTGCATGATAGCCACGTGATCAGTGCATGATCAGTCAGATGATCATGGCATGCTCAGACATGTGATCAGTGCATTATAGCTACTCGATCAGGGAATAATCAGTCATGGGATCAGTGCCTGATCAGCCACGTGATCAGTGCATGATAGCCACGTAATCAGTGCATGAACAGGTAAGTGATCAGTTCATGTGCACTCACGTGATTAGTGCTTGATAGACACGCCATCAGTGCATGATAGCCAGGTGATCAGTTCATGATCAGTCACGTGATCAGTGCATGCGAAGTCACGTAATCAGTGTATGATCAGCCAAATGATCAGTGCATGATCATGTTCGTGATCAGTGCATGATCAGGCCAGTGAAGAGTGCATGAACAGTCACATGATCAGTTTATGATAGCCAGGTTATCACTGCATGATCAGCCACGTGATCAGTGCATAATCAGACACGTGATGAGTGCATGCACAGTCACATGATCAGTGCATGATCAGGCAGGTGATCAGTGGGTGATCAGTCACGTGATCTGTGTATGATCATCCACGTGATCAGTGCATGATAGCCAGGTGACCAGTGCATGATCAGTCACGTGACCAGTGCATTATACGCCATGGGATCAGTGCATGATAGCCATGTGATCAGTGCATGATAGCTACGAGATCAGTGCTAGATCAATCACGTAATCAGTGCATGATCAGCCACGGGATCACTGTATGATCAGCCACGTGATCAGTGCATGTGCGGTTACCTGATCATTGTATGATCAGCCACGTGTTCAGTGCATGATAGCCAAGTGATCAATGCATGATAGCTACGTGATCAGTGCATGCTCAGTCACATGAGCAGTGCATGATAGCCACGTGATCATTGCCTACAATTACGTGATCAGTGCATGTGCAGTCACGTGATCACTGCATGATAGACACGTGAACAGTGCATGATAGCCACGTGATCAGTGCGTGATCAGTGCATGTTCAGTAACGTGATCAGTGCATGTGCAGTCACGTGATTAGTGTGTGATCAGCCACGAGATCAGTGCATGACAGCCACGTGCTCAGTGCATGATAGCCAAGTGATCAGTGCATGATAGCCACGTGATCAGTGCATGATCAGTCACGTGATCAGTGTAAGATCAACCACGTGATCAATGCATGATAGCCACCACATCAGTGCATCATCAGTAACGTGATCAGTGCATGATCAGCCACGGGATCAGTGCATGATAGCCATGTGATCAGTGCATGATAGCTACGAGATCAGTGTATAATCAGCCACGTAATGAGTACATGATCAGCCACGTGATCACTGTATGATGAGCCACGTGATCAGTGTATGTGCAGTCACGTGATCAGTGTATGATCAGCCACGTGTTCAGTGCATGATAGCCAAGTGATCAATGCATAATAGCTACGTGATCAGTACATGCTCAGTCACATCAGCAGTGCATGATAGCCACGTGAGCATTGCCTACAATTACTTGATCAATGCATGTGCAGTCACGTGATCAGGGCATGATAGACACGTGAACAGTGCATGATAGCCACGTGATCAGTGCATGATCCGTCATGTGATCAGTGCATGTGCAGTCACTTGATTAGTGTATGATAATCCACGTGATCAGTGCATGATAGCAACCTGATCAGTGCATGATAAGCAACGTGATTAGAGCATAATAAGCCACGTGATAAGTGTACGATCAGACACGTGATCAGTGTATTATCAGCTTCATGATCAGTGCATGATCAGCCACGTCATCAGTTCATGGTCAGGCACGTGATCAGTGCATGTTCTGTCATGTGATCCGTGTATGATCATCCACGTGATCAGTGCATGATCAGCCACGTGATCACTGTATTATCAGCCACGTGATCAGTGCATGATCCACAACCTGGTTAGTGCACGATCAGGCACGTGATCAGTGCATGATAGCCACGTGATCAGTGCATGATCAGTCAACTGATCAGGGCATGATCTGTCACTTGATCAGTGTATGATATCCACGTGATCAGTTCATGCGCAGTCATGTGATCAGTGCATGATAACTACGTGATCAGTGCGTGATCAGCCACGTGATCAGTGCAAGATTGTCAAGTGATCAGTGCATGGTTAGTTACGTGATCAATGTATGATTAGCACGTGATCAGTGCATGATAGCCACCTGATCAGTGCATGATCAGTCACGTGATCATGGCATGCGTAGTCATGTGATCAGTGCATGACAGCTACGCATTCAGTGAATAATCAGTCACGTGATCAGTGCATGATAGCCATGTGATCAGTGCATGATAGCTACGAGATCAGTGCTAGATCAACCACGTAATCATTGCATGATCAGCCACGTGATCACTGTATGATCAGCCACGTGATCAGTGCATGTGCGGTTTCCTGATCAGTGTATGATCAGCCACGTGTTCAGTGCATGATAGCCAAGTGATCAGTGCATGATAGCTACGTGATCAGTGCATGCTCAGTCACATGAGCAGTGCATGATAGCCACGTGATCATTGCCTACAATTACGTGATCAGTGCATATGCAGTCACGTGATCAGTGCATATAGACACGTGAACAGTGCATGATAGCCACGTGATCAGTGCATGATCAGTCCCGTGATCAGTGCATGATCTGTCACATGTCCAGTGTATGATATCCACGTGATCACTTCTTACTCAGTCATGTGATCATTGCATGATAGCTAAGTTATCATTGCCTTATCAGCCACGTGATCAGTGTTAGATTGGCCTGTGATCAGTGCATGAATATTTAGGTGATCAATGTATGATTAGCCCCATGATCAGTGCATGATAGCCACTTGATCAGTACATGATCAGTCACGTGATCATGGCTTGGGGAGTCATGTGATCAGTGCACGATAGCCTCGTGATTAGTGCATAATCAGTCACGTGATCAGTGCATGATCAGCCACGTGATCAGTGCATGATAGCCACGTGATCAGTGCATGATCAGTCAGATGATCATGGCATGCTCAGACATGTGATCAGTGCATTATAGCTACTCGATCAGGGAATAATCAGTCATGGGATCAGTGCCTGATCAGCCACGTGATCAGTGCATGATAGCCACGTAATCAGTGCATGAACAGGTAAGTGATCAGTTCATGTGCAATCACGTGATTAGTGCTTGATAGACACGCCATCAGTGCATGATAGCCAGGTGATCAGTGCATGCACCGTCACATAATCAGTGTATGAACAGCTTCGTGATAAGTGCATGATCAGCCACGTGATCAGTGAATGATCAAGCCAGTGAAGAGTGCATGATCAGTCAGTTGATCAGTTTATGATAGCCAGGTTATCATTGCATGATCAGCCACGTGATCAGGGCATACTCAGACACGTGATGAGTGCATGCACAGTCACATGATCAGTGCATGATCAGGCAGGTGATCAGTGGGTGATCAGTCACGTGATCAGTGTATGATCATCCACGTGATCAGTGCATGATATCCAGGTGACCAGTGCATGATCAGTCACGTGATCAGTGCATTATACGCCACGGGATCAGTGCATGGTAGCCATGCGATCAGTGCATGACAGCTACGGGATCAGTGCTAGATCAATCACGTAAGCAGTGCATGATCAGCCACGAGATCACTGTATGATCAGCCACGTGATCAGTGCATGTGCGGTTACCTGATCAGTGTATGATCAGCCACGTGTTCAGTGCATGATAGCCAAGTGATCAATGCATGATAGCTACGTGATCAGTGCATGCTCAGTCACATGAGCAGTGCATGATAGCCACGTGATCATTGCCTACAATTACGTGATCAGTGCATATGCAGTCACGTGATCACTGCATGATAGACACGTGAAGAGTGCATGATAGCCACGTGATCAGTGCATGATCAGTAACGTGATCAGTGCATGTGCAGTCACGTGATTAGTGTGTGATCAGCCACGAGATCAGTGCATGATAGCCACGAGCTCAGTGCATGATAGCCAAGTGATCAGTGCATGATAGCCACGTGATCAGTGCATGATCAGTCACGTGATCAGTGTAAGATCAACCACTTGATCAATGCATGATAGCCACCACATCAGTGCATGATCAGTCACGTGATCAGTGCATGATCAGCCACGGGATCAGTGCATGATAGCCATGTGATCAGTGCATGATAGCTACGAGATCAGTGCATAATCATCCACGTAATCAGTACATGATCAGCCACGTGATCACTGTATAATGAGCCACGTGATCAGTGTATGTGCAGTCACGTGATCAGTGTATGATCAGCCACGTGTTCAGTGCATGATAGCCAAGTGATCAATGCATAATAGCTACGTGATCAGTACATGCTCAGTCACATCAGCAGTGCATGATAGCCACGTGAGCATTGCCTACAATTACTTGATCAATGCATGTGCAGTCACGTGATCAGTGCATGATAGACACGTGAACAGTGCATGATAGCCACGTGATCAGTGCATGATCCGTCACGTGATCAGTGCATGTGCAGTCACTTGATTAGTGTATGATAATCCACGTGATCAGTGCATGATAGCAACCTGATCAGTGCATGATAAGCAACGTGATTAGAGCATAATAAGCCACGTGATAAGTGTACGATCAGACACGTGATCAGTGTATTATCAGCTTCATGATCAGTGCATGATCAGCCACGTCATCAGTTCATGGTCAGGCACGTGATCAGTGCATGTTCTGTCATGTGATCCGTGTATGATCATCCACGTGATCAGTGCATGATCAGCCACGTGATCACTGTATTATCAGCCACGTGATCAGTGCATGATCCACAACCTGGTTAGTGCATGATCAGGCACGTGATCAGTGCATGATAGCCACGTGATCAGTGCATGATCAGTCAACTGATCAGGGCATGATCTGTCACTTGATCAGTGTATGATATCCACGTGATCAGTTCATGCGCAGTCATGTGATCAGTGCATGATAACTACGTGATCAGTGCGTGATCAGCCACGTGATCAGTGCAAGATTGTCAAGTGATCAGTGCATGGTTAGTTACGTGATCAATGTATGATTAGCACGTGATCAGTGCATGATAGCCACCTGATCAGTGCATGATCAGTCACGTGATCATGGCATGCGTAGTCATGTGATCAGTGCATGACAGCTACGCATTCAGTGAGTAATCAGTCACGTGATCAGTGCATGATAGCCATGTGATCAGTGCATGATAGCTACGAGATCAGTGCTAGATCAACCACGTAATCATTGCATGATCAGCCACGTGATCACTGTATGTTCAGCCACGTGATCAGTGCATGTGCGGTTTCCTGATCAGTGTATGATCAGCCACGTGTTCAGTGCATGATAGCCAAGTGATCAGTGCATGATAGCTACGTGATCAGTGCATGCTCAGTCACATGAGCAGTGCATGATAGCCACGTGATCATTGCCTACAATTACGTGATCAGTGCATATGCAGTCACGTGATCAGTGCATATAGACACGTGAACAGTGCATGATAGCCACGTGATCAGTGCATGATCAGTCCCGTGATCAGTGCATGATCTGTCACATGTCCAGTGTATGATATCCACGTGATCACTTCTTACTCAGTCATGTGATCATTGCATGATAGCTAAGTTATCATTGCCTTATCAGCCACGTGATCAGTGTTAGATTGGCCTGTGATCAGTGCATGAATATTTAGGTGATCAATGTATGATTAGCCCCATGATCAGTGCATGATAGCCACTTGATCAGTGCATGATCAGTCACGTGATCATGGCTTGGGGAGTCATGTGATCAGTGCATGATAGCCTCGTGATTAGTGCATAATCAGTCACGTGATCAGTGCATGATCAGCCACGTGATTAGTGCATAATCAGTCACGTGATCAGTGCATGATCAGCCACGTGATCAGTGCCTGATCAAGCACGTGAAGAGTGCATGATGAGTCACATGATGAGTGTATGATAGCCAGGTTATCAGCGCATGATCAGCCACGTGATCAGTAATGATCAGCCACTTGAACAGTGCGTGTTCAGTCACGTGATCAGGGCCGACTGATCTGCGTTTTCCTGTCTGCTCAGCTGCTTGACAATTGCCAGTTGAGCTGCGTGATTCCTGCCTGCTCATCTGCTTGACAATTGCCAGCTGAGCCATCTGACTCCTGCCTATTCAGCTGCTTGATGATTGACAGCTGAGCAGCATGATTCATCACAGCTGAGGTCCATGATTATTGCCTGCTGATTACGTGATTCGTGCCTGCTCAGCTCTTTAGATATTGCCTCCTGAGGCACAGCATCAGTGCATGATAGCCACGTGATCAGTTCTTGATTAGTCACATGATCAGCAACATTCAGACACGAGACCACTGCATGATAAGTCATGGGATCAGTTCATGATCTGCTGTGTGATTAGTGGATGATCAGCCACGTTGTAAGTGCATGATAGCCACGTGACCAGTACATGAGTAATCAGTGCATGATCAGTCACGTGATCAGTGCATGTTCAGCCATTTTTTTAGTGCATGATTAGTCACATGATCAGCGTATGATCATCCATGTGATCAGTGCATGGGCAGTCAAGTGATCAGTGCATGCAGTCACGTGATCAGTGTATGATCAGCTTCGTGTTCAGAGTATGATCAGCCACGTGATCAGTGCATGATCAGCCAGGTGATCAGAGCAGGATCAGCCACGTGATCAGTGCATGATCAGCCACGTGATCAGTGCATGATAGCAACCTGATCAGTGCATGACAAGCAACGTGATTAGTGCATGATCAGCCAAGTGATCAGTGTATTATCAGCCACGTGATCAGTGCATGATCAGCCACGTGATCAGTGCATGATCAGCCAAGTGATCAGTGCATGATCAGACACGTGATCACTGTATGATCAGCACGTGATCAGTGCATGTGCAGTCATGTGTTCAGTGTATGATCAGCCATGTGTTCAGTGCATGATAGACAAGGGATCAATGCAAGATAGCTATGTGATCAGTGCATGCTCAGTCACATGAGCAGTGCATGATCAGCCACGTGGTCAGTGCATGATAGCCATGTGATCATTGCCTACAATTACGTGATCAGTGCATGTGCAGTCACGTGATTAGTGCATGCACAGTCACGTGATCATTGTATGATCAGCCACGTGTTCAGTGCATGATAGACACGTGATCAGTGCATGATCAGTCACGTGATCACTGCATGCCCAGTCACGTGACCAGTGTATGATCAGCCACGAGATCAATGCATGATAGCAACCTGATCAGTGCATGATAAGCAACGTGATTAGTGCATGTTAATCCACGTGATAAGTGTACAGTGAGACACGTGATCAGTGCATGATGAGACACGTGATCAGTGCATGAGAGCCACCTGATCAGTGCATGACAAGCAACATGATTAGTGCATGATCAGCCAAGTGATCAGTGTATGACGAGCCACAGGATCAGTGCATGATAGCAACTTGATCAGTGCATGATAAGCAACGTGAATAGTGCATGATCAGCCACGTGATCAGTGTATGATCAGCCACATGATCAGTGCATGATCAGCCACGTGATCAGTGTATGATCAGCCACATGATCAGTGCATGATCAGCCACGTGATCAGTGTATGATCAGCCACATGATCAGTGCATGATCAGCCACGTGATCAGTGTATGATGAGCCACATGATCAGTGCATGATAGCAAAATGATCAGTGCAAGATCCGCAACATGATTAGTGCATGATCAGCCACGTGATCAGTGTATGATCAACCTCGTGATCAGTGTGTGATCAGCCACATGATCAGTGCATGATAAGCCAAGTGATCAGTGCATGCACAGTCATGTGATCAGTGTATGATCTGCTTCGTGATCAGTACAAGATCAGCACGTTATCAGTGCATGATCAGGCAAGTGAAGACTGCATAATCAGTCATCTGATCAGTGTATGATAGCCAGGTTATCAGCGCATGATCAGCCCCATGAGCAGTGCCTGATCAGCCATGTGATCAGTGCATGATCAGGCATGGTACAGTGTATGATCAGTCACGGGATCAGTGCACGATAGCAACACAATCCATTCATAATCAGTCACGTGATCATTGCAGGATCAGCCACGTGATCAGTGCATGATAGCCACGTAATCATTGCATGAACGGGTACCTGATCAGTTCATGCGCAGTCACGTGATCAGTGCAGGATAAGCAACGTTATTAGTGCATGATAGCCACGGGATAGGTGCATGATCAGTCAATGGATCAGTGCATGATAGCCACGTGACCAGTGTATGATCAGTCACGTGTTCAGTGCATAATCTGTCACTTGATAGGTGTATTATATCCACGTGATCAGTTCATGTGCAGTCATGTGATCAGTGCATGATAGCTACGTGATCAGTGCATGATCAGCCACGTGATCAGTGCAACATTGCCAAGTGATCAGTGCATGATTAGTTACGTGATCAATGTATGATTAGCCACGTGATCAGTGCATGATAGCCACCTGATCAGTGCATGATCACTCATGTGACCATGGCATGCAGAGTCATGTGATCAGTGCATGATAGCTACACAATCCATTCATAATCAGTCACGTGATCATTGCAGGATCAGCCACGTGATTAGTGCATGATCAGCCACGTGATCAGTGTATGATCAGTCACATGATCAGTGCATGATCACCACGTGATCAGTGCATGATCAGCCACGTTATCAGTGCATGCACAGTCAAGTGATCAGTGTATGATCAGCTTTGTATTCAGAGCAGGATCAGCCACGTGATCACTGCATTATCAGCCACGTGAAGAGTGCATGATCAGTCACGTGATCAGTGTATGATAGCCAGCTTATCAGTGCATGATCAGCCACATGATCAGTGCATGATCAGCCACGTGATCAGTGCATGATAGCCACGTGATCAGTGCATGATCAGTCAAGTGATCAGTGCATGACCTGTCACTTGATCAGTGTATGATATCCACCTGATCAGTTCATGCACAGTCATGTGATCAGTGCATGATAGCTTCATGATGGGTGCATGATCAGCCACGTGATCAGTGGAAGATTGCCAAGGGATCAGTGCATGATTAGTTACGTGATCAATGTGTGATTAGCCACGTGATTAGTTCATGATCAGCCACGTGATTAGTGCATGATCAGCCACGGGATGAGTGCATGATCAGCCACATGATCAGTTTATGACCAGCCACGTGATCAGTGCATGATCAGCCACGTGGTCAGTGCATGCACAGTCACGTGATCAGTGTATGACCAGCTTCGTGATCAGTGCATGATTAGTTACGTGATTAATGTATGATTAGCCACGTGATCAGTGCATGATAGCCTCGTGACCAGTGCATGATCAGTCAGGAGATCAGTGCATGATCAGCCATGGGATCAGTGCATGATAGCCATGTGATCAGTGCATGATAACTACGTGATCAGTGCATGATCAGCCACGTAATCAGTGCATCATCAGCCACGTGATCACTGTATGATCAGCACGTGAGAGGGCATGTGCAGTCACATGATCAGTGTATGATCAGCCATGTGTTCGGTGCATGATAGACAAGGGATCAATGCATGATAGCTACGTGATCAGTGCATGCTCAGTCACATGAGCAGTGCATGATCAGCCACGTGGTCAGTGCATGATAGCCACGTGATCATTGCCTACAATTACGTGATCAGTGCATGTGCAGTCACATGATTAGTGCATGCACAGTCACGTGATCATTGTATGATCAGCCACGTGTTCAGTGCATGATAGACACGTGATCAGTGCATGATCAGTCACGGGATCACTGCATGCGCAGTCACGTGATCAGTGTATGATCAACCATGAGATCAATGCATGATAGCAACCTGATCAGTGCATGAGAAGCAACGTGATTAGTGCATGTTAATCCACGTGATAAGTGTACAATGAGACACGTGATCAGTGCATTATCAGCCACGTGATCAGTGCATGACAGCCACCTGATCAGTGCATGTTAAGCAACTTGATCAGTGCATGATAAGCAACATGATTAGTGCATGATCAGCCAAGTGATCAGTGTATGAAAAGCCACATGATCAGTGCATGATAGCAACTTGATCAGTGCATGATAAGCAACGTGAATAGTGCATGATCAGCAACGGGATCAGTGTATGATCAGCCGCATGATCAGTGCATGATCCGCTACGTGATTAGTGCATGATCAACCACGTGATCAGTACATGATCAGCCACGTGTTCGGTGTATGATCAGCCACGTGATCAGTGCATGATCCGCTACGTGATTAGTGCATGATCAACCACGTGATCAGTACATGATCAGCCACGTGTTCGGTGTATGATCAGCCACGTGATCAGTGCATGATCCGCTACGTGATTAGTGCATGATTAGCCACGTGATCAGTGTATGATCAGCCACGTGATCAGTGCATGATCAGCCACGTGATCAGTGTATGATCACCCACGTGATCAGTGCATGATCCGCTACGTGATTAGTGCATGATCAGCCATGTGATCAGTGTATTATCAGCCACGTAATCAGTGCATGATCAGCCACGTGATCACTGTATGATCAGCACGTGATCAGTGCATGTGCAGTCACATGATCAGTGCATGAACAGCCACATGATCAGTGCATGCACGGTCACGTGATCAGTGTATGATCAGCTTCGTCATAAATGCATGATCAGCCACGTTATCAGTGCCTGATCAGGCACGTGAAGAGTGCATGATCAGTCACGTGATGAGTGTATGATAGCCAGGTTATCAGCGCATGATCAGCCACGTGATCAGTGAATGATCAGCCACTTGAACAGTGCGTGTTCAGTCACGTGATCAGGGCCTACTGAGCTGCGTTTTTCCTGTGTGCTCAGCTGCTTGACAATTGCCAGTTGAGCTGAGTGATTCCTGCCTGCTCATCTGCTTGACAATTGCCAGCTGAGCCATCTGACTCCTGCCTATTCAGCTGCTTGATGATTGCCAGCTGAGCAGCATGATTCATCACAGCTGAGGTCCATGATTATTGCCTGCTGATTGCGTGATTCGTGCTTGCTCAGCTCTTTAGATATTGCCTCGTGAGGCACAGCATCAGTGCATGATAGCCACGTGATCAATTCTTGATTAGTCACACGAACAGCAACATTCAGACACGAGACCACTGCATGATAAGTCGTGTGATCAGTTCATGATCTGCCGTGTGATTAGTGGATGATCAGCCACGTTGTAAGTGCATGATAGCCAAGTGACCAGTACATGATTAATCAGTGCATGATCAGTCACGTGATCAGCGTATGATCATCCATGTGATCAGTGCATGGGCAGTCACGTGATCAGTGCATGTAGTCACGTGATCAGTGTATGATCAGCTTCGTGTTCAGAGTATGATCAGCCACGTGATCAGTGTATGATCAGCCAGGTGATCAGAGCAGGATCAGCCACGTGATCAGTGCATGATCAGCCACGTGATCAGTGCATGATAGCAACCTGATCAGTGCATGACAAGCAACGTGATTAGTGCATGATCAGCCAAGTGATCAGTGTATTATCAGCCACGTGATCAGTGCATGATCAGCCACATGATCAGTGCATGATCAGCCACGTGATCACTGTATGGTCAGCACGTGATCAGTGCATGTGCAGTCACTTGAAAATTGTATGATCATCCACGTGTTCAGTGCATGATAGAAACGTGATCATTGCATGATCAGTCACGTGATCACTGCCTGCACAGTCACGTGATCAGTGTATGATCAGCCACGAGATCAATGCATGAGAGCAACCTGATCAGTGCATGATAAGCAACGTGATTAGTGCATGTTAATCCACGTGGTAAGTGTACAATGAGACACATGATCAGTGCATGATGAGCCACGTGATCAGTGCATGACAGCCCCCTGATCAGTGCATGATAAGCAACGTGATTAGTGCATGATCAGCCAAGAGAGCAGTGTATGACGAGCCACAGGATCAGTGCATGATAGCAACTTGATCAGTGCATGATAAGCAACGTGAATAGTGCCTGATCAACCACGTCATCAGTGTATGATCAGCCACATGATCAGTGCATTATCAGCCATGTGATCAGTGTATGATCAGCTAAGTGATCAGTGCATGATCCGCTACGTGATTAGTGCATGATCAGCCACGTGATCAGTGCATGATCAGCCACGTGAATAGTGCATGATCAGCCACGTGATCAGTGTATGATCAGCCACATGATCAGTGCATTATCAGCCACGTGATCAGTGCATGATCAGCCACGTGAATAGTGCATGATCAGCCAAGTGATCAGTGTATGATCAGCCACATGATCAGTGCATTATCAGCCACGTGATCAGTGCATGATCAGCCACGTGAATAGTGCATGATCAGCCACGTGATCAGTGCATTATCAGCCATGTGATCAGTGTATGTTCAGCCACGTGATCAGTGTATGATCAGCCACATGATCAGTGCATTATCAGCCATGTGATCAGTGCATGATCAGCCACGTGATCAGTGCATGATCAGCCACGTGATCAGTGTATGATCAGCCACGTGATCAATGCATTATCAGCCACGTGATCAGTGTATGATCAGCCACGTAATCAGTGCATGATAGCAACCTGATCAGTGCATGACAAGCAACGTGATTAGTGATGATCAGCCAAGTGATCAGTGTATTATCAGCCACGTGATCAGTGCATGATCAGCCACGTGATCAGTGCATGATAGCCTCGTGACCAGTGCATGATCAGTCACGAGATCAGTGCATGATCAGCCATGGGATCAGTGCATGATAGCCATGTGATCAGTGCATGATAATTACGTGATCAGTGCATGATCAGCCACGTAATCAGTGCATCATCAGCCACGTGATCACTGTATGATCAGCACGTGATCAGTGCATGTGCAGTCACATGATCAGTGTATGATCAGCCATGTGTTCAGTGCATGATAGACAAGGGATCAATGCATGATAGCTACGTGATCAGTGCATGCTCAGTCACATGAGCAGTGCATGATCAGCCACGTGGTCAGTGCATGATAGCCACGTGATCATTGCCTACAATTTCATGATCAGTGCATGTGCAGTCACGTGATTAGTGCATGCACAGTCATGTGATCATTGTATGATAAGCCACGTGTTCAGTGCATGATAGACACGTGATCAGTGCATGATCAGTCACGGGATCATTGCATGCGCAGTCACGTGATCAGTGTATGATCAGCCATGAGATCAATGCATGAGAGCAACCTGATCAGTGCATGATAAGCAACGTGATTAGTGCATGTTAATCCACGTGATAAGTGTACAATGAGACACGTGATCAGTGCATTATCAGCCACGTGATCAGTGCATGACAGCCACCTGATCAGTGCATGATAAGCAACGTGATTAGTGCATGATCAGCAACGGGATCAGTGTATGATCAGCCGCATGATCAGTGCATGGTCAGCCACGTGATCAGTGTATGATCAGCCACGTGATCAGTGCATGATCCGCTACGTGATTAGTGCATGATCAACCACGTGATCAGTACATGATCAGCCACGTGATCGGTGCATGATCCGCTACATGATTAGTGCATGATCAGCCACGTGATCAGTGTATGATCAGCCACGTGATCAGTGCATGATCAGCCACGTGATCAGTGTATGATCCGCCACGTGATTAGTGCATGATCAACCACGTGATCAGTACATGATCAGCCACGTGATCGATGCATGATCCGCTACGTGATCAGTGCTTGATCAGCCACTTGATCAGTGCATGATCAGCCAGGTGATCAGTGTATGATCCGCCACGTGATCAGTGCATGATCCGCTACATGATTAGTGCATGACCAGCCATGTGATCAGTGTATTATCAGCCACGTGATCAGTGCATGATGCACAACGTGATTAGTGCATGATCAGTCACGTGATCAGTGTATGATCAGCCACATAATCAGTGCATGATCAGCCACATGATCACTGTATATCAGCACGTGATCAGTGCATGTGCAGTCACATGATCAGTGCATGAACAGCCACGTGATCAGTGCATGCACGGTCACGTGATCAGTGTATGATCAGCTTCGTCATAAATGCATGATCAGCCACGTTATCAGTGCCTGATCAGGCACGTGAAGAGTGCATGATCAGTCACGTGATGAGTGTATGATAGCCAGGTTATCAGCGCATGATCAGCCACGTGATCAGTGAATGATCAGCCACTTGAACAGTGCGTGTTCAGTCACGTGATCAGGGCCTACTGAGCTGCGTTTTTCCTGTCTGCTCAGCTGCTTGACAATTGCCAGTTGAGCTGCGTGATTCCTGCCTGCTCATCTGCTTGACAATTGCCAGCTGAGCCATCTGACTCCTGCCTATTCAGCTGCTTGATGATTGCCAGCTGAGCAGCATGATTCATCACAGCTGAGGTCCATGATTATTGCCTGCTGATTGCGTGATTCGTGCCTGCTCAGCTCTTTAGATACTGCCTCCTGAGGCACAGCATCAGTGCATGATAGCCACGTGATCAGTTCTTGATTAGTCACATGATCAGCAACATTCAGACACGAGACCACTGCATGATAAGTCATGTGATCAGTTCATGATCTGCCGTGTGATTAGTGGATGATCAGCCACGTTGTAAGTGCATGATAGCCACGTGACCAGTACATGATTAATCAGTGCATGATCAGTCACGTGATCAGTGCATGATCAGTCACGTGATCAGTGCATGATCAGCCATTTTTTTAGTGCATGATCAGTCACATGATCAGCGTATGATCATCCATATGATCAGTGCATGGGCAGTCAAGTGATCAGTGCATGCAGTCACGTGATCAGTGTATGATCAGCTTCGTGTTCAGAGTATGATCAGCCACGTGATCAGTGCATGATCAGCCAAGTGATCAGAGCACGATCAGCCACGTGATCAGTGTATGATCAGCCACGTGATCAGTGCATCATCCGCAACGTGTTTAGTGCATGATCAGTCACGTGATCAGTGCATGCGCAGTCACCTGATCAGTGTATGATCAGCCACGTGATCAGTGCATGATAGCAACATGATCAGTGCATGATCCGCAACGTGATTAGTGCATGATCAGCCACGTGATCAGTGTATGATCAACCTCGTGATCAGTGTGTGATCAGCCACATGATCAGTGCATGATAAGCCAAGTGATCAGTGCATGCACAGTCACGTGATCAGTGTATGATCAGCTTCGTGATCAGTACATGATCAGCACGTTATCAGTGCATGATCAGGCAAGTGAAGACTGCATAATCAGTCATGTGATCAGTGTATGATAGCCAGGTTATCAGCGCATGATCAGCCACGTGAGCAGTGCATGATCAGCCATGTGATCAGTGCATGCACAGTCACGTGATCAGTGTATGATCAGCTTCGTGATCAGTGCATGATCAGTGCATGATCAGGCACGTGTACAGTGTATGATCAGTCAGGGGATCAGTGCATGATAGCCACGTGAACAGTGTATGATCAGTCACGTGATCAGTGCATGATGGGGCAAGTGATCAGTGTATGATCAGTCAGGTGATCAGTGCATGATCAACCACGTGATCAGTGCATGATAGCCACGTGTTCAGTGCATGATCATTCACGGGTTCAGTGCATAATCTGTCACTTGATAGGTGTATGATATCCACATGATCAGTTCATGCGCAGTCATGTGACCAGTGCACGATAGCTACATGATCAGTGCATGATCAGCCACGTGATCAGTGCAAGATTGCCAAGTGATCAGTGCATGATTAGTTACATGATCAATGTATGATTAGCCAAGTGATCAGGGCATGATAGCCACCTGATCAGTGCATGATCAGTCATGTGACCATGACATGCGCAGTCATGTGATCAGTGCATGATAGCTACACAATCCATTCATAATCAGTCACGTGATCATTGCAGGATCAGCCACATGATCAGTGCATTATAGCCACGTAATCAGTGCATGAACAGGTACGTGATCAGTTCATGTGCAGTCACGTGATCAGTGCATGATAAGCAACGTTATTAGTGCATGATAGCCACGGGATCAGTGCATGATCAGTCAGGGGATCAGTGCATGATAGCCATGTGACCAGTGTATGATCAGTCACGTGATCAGTGCATGATCTGTCACTTGATAGGTGTATGATATCCACGTGATCAGTTCATGCACAGTCATGTGATCAGTGCGTGATAGCTTCATGATTTGTGCATGATCAGCCACGTGATCAGTGTATGAAGAGCCACATGATCAGTGCATGATAGCAACTTGATCAGTGCATGATAAGCAACGTGAATAGTGCATGTTTAGCCACGGGATCAGTGTATGATCAGCCGCATGATCAGTGCATGGTCAGCTACGTGATCAGTGTATGATCAGCCACGTGATCAGTGCATGATCAGCCAAGTGATCAGAGCAGGATCAGCCACGTGATCAGTGTATGATCAGCCACGTGATCAGTGCATCATCCGCAACGTGTTTAGTGCATGATCAGTCACGTGATCAGTGCATGCACAGTCACCTGATCAGTGTATGATCAGCCACGTGATCAGTGCATGATAGCAACATGATCAGTGCATGATCCGCAACGTAATTAGTGCATGATCAGCCACGTGATCAGTGTATGATAAGCCAGGTGATCAGTGCATGCACAGTCACGTGATCAGTGTATGATCAGCTTCGTGATCAGTACATGATCAGCACGTTATCAGTGCATGATCAGGCAAGTGAAGACTGCATAATCAGTCATGTGATCAGTGTATGATAGCCAGGTTATCAGCGCATGATCAGCCACGTGAGCAGTGCATGATCAGCCATGTGATCAGTGCATGCACAGTCACGTGATCAGTGTATGATCAGCTTCGTGATCAGTGCATTATCAGTGCATGATCAGGCACGTGTACAGTGTATGATCAGTCAGGGGATCAGTGCATGATAGCCACGTGAACAGTGTATGATCAGTCACGTGATCAGTGCATGATAGCAAACTGATCAGTGCATGATAAGCAACGTGATTAGTGCATGTTAATCCACGTGATAAGTGTACAATGAGACACGTGATCAGTGCATGATGAGCCACGTGAACAGTGCATGACAGCCACCTGATCAGTGCATGATAAGCAACATGATTAGTGCATGATCAGCCAAGTGATCAGTGTATGAAGAGCCACATGATCAGTGCATGATAGCAACTTGATCAGTGCATGATAAGCAACGTGAATAGTGCATGATCAGCCACTGGATCAGTGTATGATCAGCCGCATGATCAGTGCATGGTCAGCCACGTGATCAGTGTATGATCAGCCACGTGATCAGTGCAGGATCCGCTACATGATTAGTGCATGATCAACCACGTGATCAGTGCATGATCAGCCACGTGATCGGTGTATGATCAGCCACGTGATCAGTGCATGATCCGCTACGTGATCAGTGCATGATCAGCCACGTGATCAGTGCATGATCAGCCAAGTGATCAGTGCATGATCAGCCACGTGATCAGTGCATGATCCGCCACGTGATCAGTGCATGATCTGCTACGTGATTAGTGCATGTCCAGCCATGTGGTCAGTGTATTATCAGCCACGTGATCAGTGCATGATCCACAACGTGATTAGTGCATGATCAGTCACGTGATCAGTGTATGATCAGCCACGTGATCAATGCATGAGAGCCAGGTGATCAGTGCTTGATCAGTCACGTGCTCAGTGTATGATCAACCACGTGATCAATGCATGAGAGCCACCATATCAGTGCGTGCTCAGTCACGTGATCAGTGCATGATCAGCTACGTGATCAGTGTATGATCAGCCACGTGATCAGTGCATGATAGCCACGTGACCAGTGCATGATCAGTCAGGGGATCAGTGCATGATAGCCACGTGACCAGTGTATGATCAGTCACGTGTTCAGTGCATGATCTGTCACTTGATAGGTGTATGATATCCACGTGATCAGTTCATGCGCAGTCATGTGATCAGTGCATGATAGCTATGTGATCAGTGCATGATCAGCCACGTGATCAGTGCAACATTGCCAAGTGATCAGTGCATGATTAGTTACGTGATCAATGTATGATTAGCCACGTGATCAGTGCATGATAGCCATGTGATCAGAGAATGATCAGTCACGTGATCATGGCATACGCAGTCATGTGATCAGTGCATGATAGCTACGCAATCAGTGCATAATCAGTCACGTGATCAGTGCATGATCAGCCACGTGATCAGTGCATGATAGCCACCTGATCAGTGCATGATAAGCAACGTGATTAGTGCATGATCAGCCACGTGATCAGTGTACGATCAACCACGTGATAAGTGCATGATCAGCCCCATGATAATTGCATGATAGCCACCTGATCAGTGCATGATAAGCAACGTGATCAGTGCATGATAAACCACGAGATCAGTGTATAATCAGCCACGTGATCAGTGCATGATCAGCCACGTGATCAGTGAATTATCTGCCACGAGATCAGTGTATAATCAGCGACGTGATCAGTGCATGATAGCCACGTGAACAGTGTATGATCAGTCACGTGATCAGTGCATGATCAGACACGTGATCAGTGCATGATCAGTCACGTGATCAGTGCATGATAGCAAACTGATCAGTGCATGATAAGCAACGTGATTAGTGCATGTTAATCCACGTGATAAGTGTACAATGAGACACGTGATCAGTGCATGATGAGCCACGTGAACAGTGCATGACAGCCACCTGATCAGTGCATGATAAGCAACATGATTAGTGCATGATCAGCCAAGTGATCAGTGTATGAAGAGCCACATGATCAGTGCATGATAGCAACTTGATCAGTGCATGATATGCAACGTGAATAGTGCATGATCAGCCACTGCATCAGTGTATGATCAGCCGCATGATCAGTGCATGGTCAGCCACGTGATCAGTGTATGATCAGCCACGTGATCAGTGCAGGATCCGCTACATGATTAGTGCATGATCAACCACGTGATCAGTGCATGATCAGCCACGTGATCGGTGTATGATCAGCCACGTGATCAGTGCATGATCCGCTACGTGATCAGTGCATGATCAGCCACGTGATCAGTGTATGATCAGCCAAGTGATCAGTGCATGATCAGCCACGTGATCAGTGTATGATCCGCCACGTGATCAGTGCATGATCTGCTACGTGATTAGTGCATGACCAGCCATGTGGTCAGTGTATTATCAGCCACGTGATCAGTGCATGATCCACAACGTGATTAGTGCATGATCAGTCACATGATCAGTGTATGATCAGCCACGTGATCAATGCATGAGAGCCAGGTGATCAGTGCTTGATCAGTCACGTGCTCAGTGTATGATCAACCACGTGATCAATGCATGAGAGCCACCATATCAGTGCAAGCTCAGTCACGTGATCAGTGCATGATCAGCTACGTGATCAGTGTATGATCAGCCACGTGATCAGTGCATGATAGCCACGTGACCAGTGCATGATCAGTCAGCGGATCAGTGCATGATAGCCATGTGACCAGTGTAGGATCAGTCACGTGTTCAGTGCACGATGTGTCACTTGATAGGTGTATGATATCCACGTGATCAGTTCATGCGCAGTCATGTGATCAGTGCATGATAGCTACGTGATCAGTGCATGATCAGCCACGTGATCAGTGCAACATTGCCAAGTGATCAGTGCACGATTAGTTACGTGATCAATGTATGATTAGCCACGTGATCAGTGCATGATAGCCATGTGATCAGAGAATGATCAGTCACGTGATCATGGCATGCGCAGTCATGTGATCAGTGCATGATAGCTATGCAATCAGTGCATAATCAGTCACGTGATCAGTGCATGATCAGCCACGTGATCAGTGCATGATAGCCACCTGATCAGTGCATGATAAGCAACGTGATTAGTGCATGATCAGCCACGTGATCAGTGTACGATCAACCACGTGATAAGTGCATGATCAGCCCCATGATAATTGCATGATAGCCACCTGATCAGTGCATGATAAGCAACGTGATCAGTGCATGATAAGCCACGAGATCAGTGTATAATCAGCCACGTGATCAGTGCATGATCAGCCACGTGATCAGTGCATGATCAGCCACGTGATCAGTGCATGCACAGTCACGTGATTAGTGTATGATCAGCCATGTTATCAGTGCATGATCCGCAACGTGATTAGTGCATAATCAGCCACGGGATCAGTGTATGATCAGCCACATGATCAGTGCATGATCAGCCACGTGATCAGTGCATGAACAGTCACGTGATCAGTGTATGATCAGCCATGTTATCAGTGCATGATCCGCAACGTGATTAATGCATGATCAGCCACGTGATCAGTGTATGATCAGCCACATGATCAGTGCATTATCAGCCACGTGATCAGTGCATGATCTGTCACGTGATCAGTGTATGATATCCACGTGATCAGTTCATGTGCAGTCATGTGATCAGTGCATGATAGCTACGGGATCAGTGCATGATCAGCCACGTGATCAGTGTATGATAGCCAGGTTATCAGTACATGATCAGCCAAGTGATCAGTGCATGCACAGTCCAGTGGTCAGTGTATGATCAGCTTCGTGATCAATGCATGATCAGCCACCTGATCAGTGCAGGATGAGGCACGTGATCAATGCATGATCAGCAACGTGATCAGTGCATGATCAGCCAAGTGATCAGTGCATGCACAGTCCCGTGGTAAGTGTATGATCAGCTTCGTGATCAGTGCATATTCAGCCACGTGATCAGTGCAGGATCAGCCACCTGATCAGTGCAGGATGAGGCACGTTATAAATGCATGATCAGCAACCTGATCAGTGCATGATCAGCCAAGTGATCAGTGCATGCACAGTCCCGTGGTCAGTGTATGATCAGCTTCGTGATCAGTGCATATTCAGCCCCGTGATCAGTGCATTATCAAGCACGTGATCAGTGCATGATCAGTCACATGATCAGGGTATGATCAGCCACGTGATCAGTGCATGATAGCCACGTGATCAGTGCATGATAGCCAAGTGATCATTGCCTACAGTTAGGTGATCAGTGCATGCGCAGTCACGTGATCATTGCATGATAGCCACGTGATCAGTGCATGATCAGTCACGTGATAAGTGCGTGATCAGTCACGAGATCAGTGTATCTTCATCCACATAATCAGTGCATGCTCAGTCACGTGATCAGTGCATGATAGCCACGTGATCAGTGCATGATCAACCACTTTATCAGTGCATGATCAGCCACATGATCAGTGCATGATCTACCACTTTATCTGTGCATGATAAGCCACATGATCAGTGCATGCACAGTCATGTGATCAGTGAATGATAGCCATTTGATCAGTGCATGATCAGTCACGTGATCAGTGTATGATCAGCCACGTGAACAGTGCCTACTGAGTCACGTGACCAGGGCCTACTGAGCTGCGTGATTCCTGCCTGCTCATCTGCTTGACAATTGCCAGCTGAGCCGTCTGATTCCTGCCTATTCAGCTGCTTGATGATTGCCAGCTGAGCAGCATGATTCATCAAAGCTGAAAACCATGATTATTGCCTGATGATTTCGTGATTCGTGCCTGCTCAGCTCTTTGGTTATTGCCTCTTGAGGCACATCATTAGTGTATGATAGCCACGTGATCAATTCATGATCAGTCACATGATCAGCACCATTCAGACACGAGATTACTGAATGCTAAGTCACGTGATCAGTTCATGATCATCCATGTGATTAATGCATGATCAGCCACGTGATATGTTCATGATCATCCACGAGATTATTGCATGCACAATCAAGTGATCAGTGCATGATAGCCACGTGATCTGTGCATGATCAGTCACGTGATCAGTGTATGATCAGCCACGTGATCAGTGCATGATAGCCACGTGACCAGTACATGATTAATCAGTGCATGATCAGTCACGTGATCAGTGCATGATCAGCCATTTTTGTAGTGCATGATCAGTCACGTAATCAGTGTATGATCATCCATGTGATCAGTGCATGCACAGTCAAGTGATCAGTGAATGATAGCCATGTCATCAGGGCATGATCAAGCACGATATCAGTGTATCATCAGCCACGTGAACAGTGCGAGCTCAATCAAGTGATCAGGGCCTACTGAGCTGCGTTTTTCCTGTCTGCTCAGCTGCTTGACAAGTGCCAGCTGAGCTGCGTGATTACTGCCTGCTCATCGGCTTGATAATCGCCAGCTGAGCTGAGTGATTCCTGCGTGCTCATCGGCTTGATAATTGCCAGCTGAGATGCATGATTCCTGCCTGCTCATTAGCTTGATAATTGCCAGTTGAGTTGCGTGATTCCTGGCTGCTCATCTGCGTTATTATTGCCAGCGTCATTGCTCTTGAGTCACGGTAGGGGAATCGGGCCTCGGGACGCTTTGAAGGACTCTGCACGTCTTTCTCGTGTGGCGGCAGGAAACCCTCGGTTCCCTCGAGTTGTGCAGGTGACCTCAGGGAGCTTCTCATGGTGCCTCTGAGAAGTCAGGGAAACTGTGGAGGTGGGAGGGGCCTCTCGGGACTCCACTGGGGTTGGTGCATTGGAAGAGGGCCTCATCTCCAGTTGAGGCAGGAACCACAGGGATCCTCTGATTTCAGACTACGAACGCAGGGTCCCTGCAGACTTGGGATAGGAGAGTCAGGCCTGGTCTTGTGTTGAGGCATGAAACTCCGCTTGTCTCTCGAGGTGTTCACGGGGTGAGAGGCAAATTGTCGAGCTGTATTTGGAACCTGGGGTTTTTTCCGGACGACGCACGGGCGAGTCACTGCCCCTTCGTGTTGACTTCATTCACAGGGTGGAGTTCGGAGGGATGTCGGGGCATCGGGTTCTTATTAAGAGGGGACCGGGAAATCCGGGTCCTTTGGAATCTGGAACCACCCACGAGGCCACATCTGGAATTTCGTCATGAGACCGGGCTCAACATGAGGTGGGAGCAGAAGTTCGGGAACCCCTTCCAGACACAGCAGGGGAGTCGACCGTCCTGTCGAGATGAGGAGGGTAGAAGGGGCTCAGAGCAAGTGGTGCCGGAAAACCTCGGTGTTCCTCTCGAGTGAGACCGGTATGTCAGGGAACTTTGTGGGTCGCATCAAGGGTGCCAAGTACCGTTTGAACCTCCAATTCTTAACGTGGGTCTTCTCCTGAGATGCTGCAGCGGGAAAGGGCTTCATCTTGCGATGACGGGGGAACCACGTGGTTTTTCTCGAGCTGCAGCGGGATTCTCGAGTTACGACGGGGAATTCAGGATGCCTCTTGTGTTGGCCCAGGGAAGTCCAATGTTCCATTCGAGTGGCGAAGGAAAGCTGGGGATTGCTCTCGAGTGACTGCAGGGCCAATAGACCTCATCTAGGCTTGTGTCCAGAAGCCGATGTTCCTCTCCAGGGGCGATAGGGATCTCGGGGTTGCATTCCAGATGCACCCGGGGAGACAGGCATTCATCTCGAATGGAAGCAAAGAAACCTGCTCTGCTCTCGAGTCGCGACGGGTATCTCTTGGAGCTCACTGGGTGGACTAAAGGGAGTCAAGCCTCCTGAGGCGTTTGGAGAGAGGTCGCCAGATTGGTCTCTAGGCCATAAAGGAGACGAAGGCCCTCATCTCACGATGACGGGGGAGTCTCGGGGTTGTTCTCGAGCGGCGGCCCCAGTGTGTGGTTTCTCACGAGGTGCGACCTCGAGGTCAGTGAGCCTCTCGTGGGGCGCCAGGGAAGTCGGTTCTCCATGCGAGTGGCGAGGGGGAGCGCATCATTGCTCTCGAGTCATGGTAGGGGAATCTGGCCTCGAGACGTGTTAAGAAAGTCTCTCGAGGTATTTCTCGGGTTGAGGCAGGAAACCCTGGGTTCCCTCGACTTGTGCAGGTGACCTCAGGGGGCTTCTCATGGTGGCTCTGAGAAATCAGGGGAATGGAGGTGGGAGGGGCATCTCAGGACTCCACTGGGTTTGGTGCATTGGAAGAGGGCCTCATCTCCAGGTGAGGCAGGAACCTCAGGGTTCCTCTGATTTCAGCCTCCGATCGCAGGGTCCCTGCAAAGTTGGGACAGGAGAGTCAGGCCTCGTCTTGGGTTGAGGCATGGAACTCCGCTTGCCTCTCGAGGTGTCCCCGGGGAGAGAGGCCCCTTGTCGAGCTGTATTTTGAACCTGGGGATTTTTCCGGACGATGCACGGGCGAGTAACTGCCCCTTCGTGTTGACTTCATTCACAGGGTGGAGTTCAGAGAGGTGTCCGGGCTTCGGGTTCTTATCAAGAGGGGACTGGGAAATCGGGGTTCTTCGCAATTTGAAAGCACCCAGTAGGCCATGTCTGGAATGTCGTCGTGAGACCGGCCTCATCCTGAGGTGCGACCGGAAGGTCGGGAACCCCGTTCACACAAAGCAGGGGAGTCGACCCTTCTGTCGAGATCAGGAGGGTAGAAGGGGCTCAGAGGAAGTGGTGCCGGAAATCCTCGGTGTTCCTCTCCAGGGATACCAGGATGCCGGCGAACTTTGTGGGTCGCATCAAGGGTGGCAAGTACCGTTTCGACCTCCAGTTCCTAACGTGGGACTTCTCCTGAGACGCTGTAGCGGGAAAGGGCTTCATCTTGCGATGACGGGGGAACCACGTGGTTTTTCTCGAGTTGCGTCGGGATTCTCGAATTACGACGGGGAATTCAGGATGCCCCTTGTGTTGGCCCAGGGAAGTCCAATCTTCCATTCGAGTTGGGAAGCAAAGATTGGGATTGCTCTCGAGTGACTGCAGGGCCAATAGACCTCATCTAGGCTTGTGTCCAGAAGCAAATGTTACTCTCCAGGGGCGACAGGGATCTCGGGGTTGCATTCCAGACGCACCCGGGGAGACAGGCATTCATCTCGAGTGGAGGCAAAGAACCCCGCTCTGCTCTCGAGTCGCGACGGGTATCTCTTGGAGCTCACTGGGTAGACTAAAGGGAGTCAAGCCTCCTGAGGCGTTTGGAGATATGTCACGAGGTGGGTCCCTAGGCCATGAAGGAGACAAAGGCCCTCATCTCGCAATGACGGGCGAGTATCGGGGTTCTTCTCGAGTGGCGACCCCAGTGTGTGGTTTCTCACAAGGTACGACGGCGAGGTCAGTGAGCCTCTCGTGCGGAGCCAGGGAAGTCGGGTCTCCATGCGAGTGGCCAGCGGGAGTGGGTCATTGCTCTCGAGTGATGGTAGGGGAATCTGGCCTCAAGACGTGTTGAAGAAGATCTCTCGAGGTCTTTCTCAGGTTGAGGCAGGAAACCCTGGGTTCCCTCGACTTGTGCATTTGACCTCATGGGGCTTCTCATGGTGGCTCTGAGAAGCCAGGGAAACTGGAAGTGGGAGCGGCCTCTCGGGACTCCACTGGGTTTGGTGCATTGGAAGAGGGCCTCATATCCAGGTGAGGCAGGAACCTCAGGATTCCTCTGATTTCAGAATCCGATCGCAGGGTCCCTGCAGACTTGGGACAGGAGAGCAAGGCCTCGTCTTGGGTTGAGGCATGGAACTCCGCTTGCCTCTCGAGGTGTCCCCGGGGAGAGAGGCCCCTGGTCGAGCTGTACTTGGAACCTGGGGGTTTTTTTAAGGACGATGCACGGGCGAGTCACTGCCCCTTCGCGTTGACTTCATTCACAGTGTGGAATTCGGAGAGGTGTCCGGGCATCGAGTTCTTATCAAGAGGGGACCGGGAAATCGGGGTGCTTCGCAATGTGGAAACACCCACGAGGCCACGTCTGGAATGTCGTCGTGAGCCCGGCCTCATCCTGAGGTGCGACCGGAAGGTCCGGAACCCCTTCCAGACAAAGCAGGAGAGTCGACCCTCCTGTCCAAATCAGGAGGGTAGAAGGGGCTCAGAGGAAGTGGTGCCGGAAAACCTCGGTGTTCCTCTCGAGGGAGACCGCGATGTCGGGGAAATTTGTGGGTCGCATCAAGGGTAGCAAGTACCGTTTCGACCTCCAATTCCTAACGTGGGACTTCTCCTGAGACGCTGTAGAGGGAAAGGGCTTCATCTTGCGATGACGGGGGAACCACGTGGTTTTTCGCGAGTTGCGGCGGGATTCTGGAGTTACGACGGGGAATTCAGGATGCCTCTTGTGTTGGCCCAGGCAAGTCCAATCTTCCATTGGAGATGCAAAGCAAAGCTGGGGATTGCTCTCGAGTGACTGCAGGGTCAATAGACCTCATCTAGGCTTGTGTCCAGAAGCAAATGTTCCTCTCCAGGTGCGACAGGGATCTCGGGGTTGCATTCCAGACGGACCCGGGGAGACAGGCTTTCATCTCGACTGGATGCAAAGAACCCCGCTCTGCTCTCGAGTCGCGACGGGTATCTCTTGGAGCTCACTGGGTGGACTAAAGGGAGTCAAGCCTCCTGAGGCGTTTGGAGAGAGGTCGCAAGATTGATCTCTAGGCCATGCAGGAGACGAAGGCCCTCATCTCGCGATGCCGGGGGAGTCTCGGAGTTGTTCTCGAGCGGCGGCCCCAGTGTGCGGTTTCTCACGAGGTACGACGGCGAGGTCAGTGAGCCTCTCGTGGGGCGCCAGGGAAGTCGGGTCTCCATGTGAGTCGCGAGGGGGAGCGCGTCATTGCTCTCGAGTCATGGTAGGTGAATCTGGCCTCGACACGTGTTGAAGAAGGTCTCTCGAGGTCTTTCTCAGGTTGAGGCAGGAAACCCTGGGTTCCCTCGACTTGTGCAGGTGACCTCAGGGGGCTTCTCATGGTGGCTCTGAGAAGCCAGGGAAACTGGAAGTGGGAGCGGCCTCTCGGGACTCCACTGGGTTTGGTGCATTGGAAGAGGGCGTCATGTCCAGGTGAGGCAGGAACCTCAGGATTCCTCTGATTTCAGAATCCGATCGCAGGGTCCCTGCAGACTTGGGACAGGAGAGCAAGGCCTCGTCTTGGGTTGAGGCATGGAACTCCGCTTGCCTCTCGAGGTGTCCCCGGGGAGAGAGGCCCCTGGTCGAGCTGTACTTGGAACCTGGGGGTTTTTTTAAGGACGATGCACGGGCGAGTCACTGCCCCTTCGCGTTGACTTCATTCACAGTGTGGAATTCGGAGAGGTGTCCGGGCATCGAGTTCTTATCAAGAGGGGACCGGGAAATCGGGGTGCTTCGCAATGTGGAAACACCCACGAGGCCACGTCTGGAATGTCGTCGTGAGCCCGGCCTCATCCTGAGGTGCGACCGGAAGGTCCGGAACCCCTTCCAGACAAAGCAGGAGAGTCGACCCTCCTGTCCAAATCAGGAGGGTAGAAGGGGCTCAGAGGAAGTGGTGCCGGAAAACCTCGGTGTTCCTCTCGAGGGAGACCGCGATGTCGGGGAAATTTGTGGGTCGCATCAAGGGTAGCAAGTACCGTTTCGACCTCCAATTCCTAACGTGGGACTTCTCCTGAGACGCTGTAGCGGGAAAGGGCTTCATCTTGCGATGACGGGGGAACCACGTGGTTTTTCGCGAGTTGCGGCGGGATTCTGGAGTTACGACGGGGAATTCAGGATGCCTCTTGTGTTGGCCCAGGCAAGTCCAATCTTCCATTGGAGATGCAAAGCAAAGCTGGGGATTGCTCTAGAGTGACTGCAGGGTCAATAGACCTGATCTAGGCTTGTGTCCAGAAGCCAATGTTCCTCTCCAGGTGCGACAGGGATCTCGGGGTTGCATTCCAGACGGACCCGGGGAGACAGGCATTCATCTCGACTGGATGCAAAGAACCCCGCTCTGCTCTCGAGTCGCGACGGGTATCTCTTGGAGCTCACTGGGTGGACTAAAGGGAGTCAAGCCTCCTGAGGCGATTGGAGAGAGGTTGCAAGATTGATCTCTAGGCCATAAAGGAGACGAAGGCCCTCATCTCGCGATGACGGGGGAGTCTCGGGGTTGTTCTCGAGAGGCGGCCCCAGTGTGTTTTTTCTCCCGAGGGACGACGGCGAGGTCAGTGAGCCTCTCGTGGGGCGCCAGGGAAGTCGGGCCTCCATGCGAGTGGCGAGGGGGAGCGCGTCATTGCTCTCGAGTCATGGTAGGGGAATCTGCCTCGAGACGTGTTGAAGAAGGTCTCTCGAGGTCTTTCTCGGGTTGAGGCAGGAAACCCTGGCTTCCCTCGATTTGTGCATGTGACCTCAGGGGGCTTCCATGGTGGCTCTGAGAAATCAGGGGAATGGAGTTGGGAGGGGCATCTCAGGACGCCACTGGGTTTGGTGCCTTGGAAGAGGGCCTCATCTCCAGTTGAGGCAGGAACCTCAGGTTTCCTAAGTTTTCAGACTCTGAACGCAGGGTCCCTGCACACTTGGGACAGGAGTGTAAGGCCTCCTCTTGGGTTGAGGCATGGAACTCCGCTTGCCTCTCGAGGTGTCCCCGGGGAGAAAAGCCCCTTGTCGAGCTGTATTTGGAACCTGGGGATTTTTCAGGACGATGCACGGGCGAGTCACTGCCCATTCGCGTTGACTTCATTCACAGGGTGGAGTTCGGAGAGGTGTCCGGGCATCGGGTTCTTATCAAGAGGGGACCGGGAAATCGGGGTCCTTCGTAATGTGGAAGCACCCAGGAGGCCACGTCTGGAATGTCGTCGTGAGCCTGGCCTCATCCTGAGGTGTGACCGGAAGGTCGGGAACCCCTTCCAGACAATCAGGGGAGTCGACCCTCCTGTCCAGATCAGGAGGGTAGAAGGGGCTCAGAGCAAGTGGTGCCGGAAAACCTCGGTGTTCCTCTCCAGGGAGACCGGGATGCCGGGGAACTTTGTGGGTCGCATCAAGGGTGCCAAGTACCGTTTCGACCTCCAATTCCTAACGTGGGACTTCTCCTGAGACGCTGTAGCAGGAAAGGGCTTCATCTTGTGATGACGGGGGAACCACGTGGTTTTTCTCGAGTTGCGGCGGGATTCTCGATTTAAAATGGGGAATTCAGGATGCCCCTTGTGTTGGCCCAGGGAAGTCCAATCTTCCATTCGAGATGCAAACAAAGCTTGGGATTGCTCTCGAGTGACTGCAGGGCCAATAGACCTCATCTAGGCTTGGGTCCAGAAGCAAATGTTCCTCTCCAGGTGCGACAGGGATCTCGGGGCTGCATTTCAGACGGACCCGGGGAGACAGGCATTCATCTCGAGTGGATGCAAAGCACCCCGCTCTGCTCTCGAGTCGCGACGGGTATCTCTTGGAGCTCACTGGGTGGACTAAAGGCAGTCAATCCTCCTGAGGCGATTTGAGACAGGTCTCAAGATTGATCTCTAGGCCATAAAGGAGACGAAGGCCCTCATCTCGCGATGCCGGGGGAGTCTCGGGGTTGTTCTCGAGCGGCGGCCCCAGTGTGTTTTTTCTCACGAGGTACGACGGCGAGGTCAGTGAGCCTCTCGTGGGGCGCCAGGGAAGTCGGGTCTCCATTCGAGTGGCGAGGGGGAGCGCGTCATTGCTCTCGAGTCATGGTAGGGGAATCAGGCCTCGACACGTGTTGAAGAAGGTCTCTCGAGGTCTTTCTCAGGTTGAGGCAGGAAACCCTGGGTTCCCTCGACTTGTGCAGGTGACCTCAGGGGGCTTCTCATGGTGGCTCTGAGAAATCAGGGGAATGGAGGTGGGAGGGGCATCTCAGGACTCCACTGGGTTTGGTGCATTGGAAGAGGGCCTCATCTCCAGTTGAGGCAGGAACCTCAGGGTTCCTCTGTTTTCAGACTCTGATCGCAGGGTCCCTGTAGACTTGGGACAGGAGAGTCAGGCCTCGTCTTGGGTTATGGCATGGAACTCCGCTTGCCTCTCGAGGTGTTCGCGAGGAGAGAGGCCACTTGTCGAGCTGTATTTGGAAACTGGGGGTTTTTCCGGACGATGCACGGGCCAGTTATTTCCCCTTCGTGTTGACTTCATTCACAGGGTGGAGTTCGGAGAGTGTCCGGGCATCGGGTTCTAATGAAGAGGGGACCGGGAAATCGGGGTGCTTCGCAATGCGGAAGCACCCACGAGGCCACGTCTGGAATGTCGTCGTGAGCCCGGCCTCATCCTGAGGGGCGACCAGAAGGTCGGGAACCCCTTCCAGAAAATCAGGGGAGTCGACCCTCCTGTCCAGATCAGGAGGGTAGAAGGGGTTCAGAGCAAGTGGTGCCGGAAAACCTCGGTGTTCCTCTCCAGGGAGACCGGGATGCCGGGGAACTTTGTGGGGCGCATCAAGGGTGGCAAGTACCGTTTCGACCTCCAATTCCTAACGTGGGACTTCTCCTGAGACGCTGTCGCGGGAAAGGGCTTCATCTTGCAATGACGGGGGAACCACGTGGTTTTTCTCGAGTTGCGGCGGGATTCTCGAGTTACGACGGGGAATTCAGAATGCCTCTTGTGTTGGCCCAGGGAAGTCCAATCTTCCATTCGAGATGCAAAGCAAAGCTTGGGATTGCTCTCGAGTGACTGCAGGGCCAATAGACCTCATCTAGGCTTGGGTTCAGAAGCAAATGTTCCTCTCCAGGTGCGACAGGGATCTCGGGGTTGCATTCCAGATGGACCCGGGGAGACATGCATTCATCTCGAGTGGATGCAAAGAACCCCGCTCTGCACACGAGTAGCGACGGGTATCTCTTGGAGCTCACTGGGTGGACTAAAGGGAGTCAAGCCTCCTGAGGCCTTTGGAGAGAGGTCGCAAGATTGAGCTCTAGGCCATGCAGGAGACGAAGGCCCTCATCTCGCGATGCCGGGGGAGTCTCGGTGTTTTTCTCCAGCGGCGGCCCCAGTGTGGGGTTTCTCACGAGGTACGACGGCGAGGTCAGTGAGCCTCTCGTGGGGCGCCAGGGAAGTCGGGTCTCCATGCAAGTGGCGAGGGGAGCGCGTCATTGCTCTCGAGTCATGGTAGGGGAATCTGCCTCGAGACGTGTTGAAGAAGGTCTCTCGAGGTCTTTCTCGGGTTGAGGCAGTAAACCCTGGCTTCCCTCGATTTGTGCATGTGACCTCAGGGGGCTTCTCATGGTGGCACTGAGAAGCCAGGGAAACTGGTGGTGGGAGGGGCATCTCGGGACTCCATTGGGTTTGGTGCATTGGTATAGGGCCTCATCTCCAGTTGAGGCAGGAACCTCAGGGTTCCTCTGATTTCATACTCAGATCGCAGGGTCCCTTCAGACTTGGGACAGGAGAGTCAGGCCTCGTCTTGGGTTGAGGCATGGAACTCCGCTTGCCTCACGAGGTGTTCGCGAGGAGAGAGGCCACTTGTCGAGCTGTATTTGGAAACTGGGGGTTTTTCCAGACGATGCACGGGCCAGTTATTGCCCCTTCGTGTTGACTTCATTCACAGGGTGGAGTTCGGAGAGTGTCCGGGCATCGGGTTCTTATGAAGAGGGCACCGGGAAATCGGGGTGATTCGCAGTGCGGAAGCACCCACGAGGCCACGTTTGGAATGTACTCGTGAAACTGGCCTCATCCTGAGGTGCGACCGGAAGGTCGGAAACCCCTTCCAGACAAAGCAGGGGAGTCGAACCTCCTGTCCAGATCAGGACGGTAGAAGGGGCTCAGAGCAAGTGGTGCCGGAAAACCTCGGTGTTCCTCTCGAGGGAGACCGGGATGCCGGGGACCTTTGTGGGTCGCATCAAGGGTGGCAAGTACCGTTTCGAGCTCCAATTCCTAACGTGTGACTTCTCCTGAGACGCTGTAGCAGGAAAGGGCTTCATCTTGCGATGACGGGGGAACCACGTGGTTTTTCTCGAGTTGCGGCGGGGAATTCAGATTGCCTCTTGTATTGGCCCAGGGAAGTCCAATCTTCCTTTCGAGTTGCGAAGGAAAGCTGGGGATTGCTCTTGAGTGACTGCAGGGCCAATAGACCTCATCTAGGCTTGGGTCGAGAAGCCAATGTTCCTCTCCAGGTGCGACAGGGATCTCGGGGTTGCATTCCAGACGCACCCGGGGAGACAGGCATTCATCTCGAGTGGATGCAAAGCACCCCGCTCTGCTCTCGAGTCGCGACGGGTATCTCTTGGAGCTCACTGGATGGACTAAAGGCAGTCAAGCCTCCTGAGGCGATTTGAGACAGGTCGCAAGATTGATCTCTAGGCCATAAAGGAGACGAAGGCCCTCATCTCGCGATATCGGGGGAGTCTCGGGGTTGTTCTCGAGCGGGGGCCCCAGTGTGTTTTTTCTCACGAGGGACGACGGCGAGGTCAGTGAGCCTCTCGTGGGGCGCCAGGGAAGTCGGGTCTCCATGCGAGTGGCGAGCGGGAGCGCGTCATTGCTCTCGAGTCATGGTAGGGGAATCTGGCCTCGAGACGTGTTGAAGAAGGTCTCTCGAGGTCTTTCTCGGGTTGAGGCAGGAAACCCTGGCTTCCCTCGATTTGTGCATGTGACCTCAGGGGGCTTCTCATGGTGGCTCTGAGAAGTCAGGGAAACTGGAGGTGGGAGGGGCCTCTCGGGACTCCACTGGTTTTGGTGCATTGGAAGAGGGCCTCATCTCCAGTTGAGGCAGGATCCTCAGGTTTCCTCTGATTTCAGACTCCGATCGCAGGGTCCCTGCAGACTTGGGACAGGAGAGTAAGTCATCGTCTTGGGTTGAGGCATGGAACTCCGCTTGCCTCTCGAGGTGTCCCCGGGGACAGAGGACACTTGTCGAGCTGTATTTGGAACCTGGGGGTTTTTCAGGACGATGCACGGGCGAGTCACTGCCCCTTTGTGTTGACTTCATTCACAGGGTGGAGTTCGGATAGGTGTCCGGGCATCGGGTTCTTATCAAGAGGGGACCGGGAAATCGGGGTGCTTCGCAATGTGGAAGCCCCCACGAGGCCACGTCTGGAATGTCGTCGTGAGCCCGGCCTCATCCTGAGGTGCGACCGGAATGTCGGGAACCCCTTCCAGAAAATCAGGGGAGTCGACCCTCCTGTCCAGATCAGGAGGGTAGAAGGGGCTCAGAGCAAGTGGTGCCGGAAAACCTCTGTGTTCCTCTCCAGGGAGACCGGGATGCCGGGGAACTTTGTGGGGCGAATCAAGGGTGCCAAGTACCGTTTTGACCTCCAATTCCTAACGTGGGACTTCTCCTGAGACGCTGTAGCGGGAAAGGGCTTCATCTTGCGATGACGGGGAAACCACGTGGTTTTTCTCGAGTTGCGGCGGGATTCTCGAGTTACGACGGGGAATTCAGGATGCCTCTTGTGTTGGCCCAGGGAAGAACAATCTTCCATTCGAGATGCAAAGCAAAGCTTGGGGTTGCTCTCGAGTGACTGCAGGGTCAATAGACCTCATCTAGGCTTGTGTCCAGAAGCCAATGTTCCTCTCCAGGTGCGACAGGGATCTCGGGGTTGCATTCCAGACGGAACAGGGAGACAGGCATTCATCTCGAGTGGATGCAAAGCACCCCGCTCTACTCTCGAGTCGCGACGGGTATCTCTTGGAGCTCACTGGGTGGACTAAAGGGAGTCAAGCCTCCTGAGGCAATTGGAGAGAGGTCGCAAGATTGATCTCTAGGCCATAAAGGAGACGAAGGCCCTCATCTCGCGATGCTGGGGGAGTCTCGGGGTTGTTCTCGAGCGGCGGCCCCAGTGTGTTTTTTCTCACGAGGTACGACGGCCAGGTCAGTGAGCCTCTCGTGGGGCGCCAGGGAAGTCGGGTCTCCATGCGAGTGGCGAGGGGGAGCGCGTCATTGCTCTCGAGTCATGGTAGGGGAATCTGGCCTCGAGACGTGTTGAAGAAGGTCTCTCGAGGTCTTTCTCGGGTTGAGGCAGGAAACCCTGGCTTCCCTCGACTTGTGCAGGTGACCTCAGGGGGCTTCCATGGTGGCTCTGAGAAATCAGGGGAATGGAGTTGGGAGGGGCATCTCAGGACGACACTGGGTTTGGTGCATTGGAAGAAGGCCTCATCTCCAGTTGAGGCAGGAACCTCAGGTTTCCTATGTTTTCAGACTCCGACCGCAGGGTCCCTGCAGAATTGGGACAGGAGAGTAAGGCCTCGTCTTGGGTTGAGACATGGAACTCCGCTTGCCTCTCGAGGTGTCCCCGGGGAGAAAGGCCCCTTGTCGAGCTGTATTTGGAACCTGGGGATTTTTCAGGACGATGCACGGGCGAGTCACTGCCCATTCGCGTTGATTTCATTCACTGGGTGGAGTTCGGAGAGGTGTCCGGGCATCGGGTTCTTATCAAGAGGGGACCGGGAAATCGGGGTCCTTCGCAATGTGCATGCACCCAGGAGGCCATGTCTGGAATGTCGTCGTGAGCCCGGCCTCATCCTGAGGTGTGACCGGAAGGTCGGGAACCCCTTCCAGACAATCAGGGGAGTCGACCCTCCTGTCCAGATCAGGAGGGTAGAAGGGGCTCAGAGCAAGTGGTGCCAGAAAACCTCGGTGTTCCTCTCCAGGGAGACCGGGATGCCGGGGAACTTTGTGGGGCGCATCAAGGGTGCCAAGTACCGTTTCGACCTCCAATTCCTAACGTGGGACTTCTCCTGAGACGCTGTAGCGGGAAAGGGCTTCATCTTGCGATGACGGGGGAACCACGTGGTTTTTCTCGAGTTGCGGCGGGATTCTCGATTTACAACGGGGAATTCAGGATGCCCCTTGTGTTGGCCCAGGGAAGTCCAATCTTCCATTCGAGATGCATAGCAAAGCTTGGGATTGCTCTCGAGTGACTGCAGGGCCAATAGACCTCATCTAGGCTTGTGTCCAGAAGCCAATGTTCCTCTCCAGGTGCGACAGGGATCTCGGGGTTGCATTCCAGACGGACCCGGGGAGACAGGCATTCATCTCGAGTGGATGCAAAGCACCCCGCTCTGCTCTCGAGTAGCGACGGGTATCTCTTGGAGCTCACTGGGTGGACCAAAAGGCAGTCCAGCCTCCTGAGGCGATTTGAGAGAGGTCGCAAGATTGATCTCTAGGCCATGCAGGAGACGAAGGCCCTCATCTCGCGATGCTGGGGGAGTCTCGGGGTTGTTCTCGAGCGGCGGCCCCAGTGTGTTTTTTCTCACGAGGGACGACGGCGAGGTCAGTGAGCCTCTCGTGGGGCGCCAGGGAAGTCGGGTCTCCATGCGAGTGGCGAGGGGGAGCGCGTCATTGCTCTCGAGTCATGGTAGGGGAATCTGGCCTAGAGACGTGTTGAAGAAGGTCTCTCGAGGTCTTTCTCGGGTTGAGGTAGGAAACCCTGGGTTCCCTCGACTTGTGCAGGTGACCTCAGGGGGCTTCTCATGGTGTCTCTGAGAAATCAGGGGAATGGAGGTGGGAGGGGCATCTCAGGACTGAACTGGGTTTGGTGCATTGGAAGAGGGCCTCATCTCCAGTTGAGGCAGGAACCACAGGTATCCTAAGTTTTCAGACTCCGAACGCAGGGTCCCTGCACACTTGGGACAGGAGAGTAAGGCCTCCTCTTGGGTTGAGGCATGGAACTCCGCTTGCCTCTCGAGGTGTCCCGGGGGAGAAAGGCCCCTTGTCGAGCTGTATTTGGAACCTGGGGATTTTTCAGGACGATGCACGGGCGAGTCACTGCCCATTCGCGTTGACTTCATTCACAGGGTGGAGTTTGGAGAGGTGTCCGGGCATCGGGTTCTTATCAAGAGGGGACCGGGAAATCGGGGTGGTTCGCAATGTGGAAGCACCCAGGAGGCCACGTCTGGAATGTCGTCGTGAGCCCGGCCTCATCCTGAGGTGTGACCGGAAGGTCGGGAACCCCTTCCAGACAATCAGGGGAGTCGACCCTCCTGTCCAGATCAGGAGGGTAGAAGGGGCTCAGAGCAAGTGGTGCCGGAAAACCTCGGTGTTCCTCTCCAGGGAGACCAGGATGCCGGGGAACTTTGTGGGTCGCATCAAGGGTGCCAAGTACCGTTTCGACCTCCAATTCCTAACGTGGGACTTCTCCTGAGACGCTGTAGCGGGAAAGGGCTTCATCTTGCGATGACGGGGGAACCACGTGGTTTTTCTCGAGTTGCGGCGGGATTCTCGATTTAAAACGGGGAATTCAGGATGCCCCTTGTGTTGGCCCAGGGAAGTCCAATCTTCCATTCGAGATGCAAAGCAAAGCTTGGGATTGCTCTCGAGTGACTGCAGGGCCAATAGACCTCATCTAGACTTGTGTCCAGAAGCAAATGTTCCTCTCCAGGTGCGACAGGGATCTCGGGGCTGCATTCCAGACGGACCCGGGGAGACAGGCATTCATCTCGAGTGGATGCAAAGCACCCCGCTCTGCTCTCGAGTCGCGACGGGTATCTCTTGGAGCTCACTGGGTGGACTAAAGGGAGTCAAGCCTCCTGAGGCGATTTGAGACAGGTCGCAAGATTGATCTCTAGGCCATAAAGGAGACGAAGGCCCTCATCTCGCGATGCCGGGGGAGTCTCGGGGTTGTTCTCGAGCGGCGGCCCCAGTGTGTTTTTTCTCACGAGGTACGACGGCGAGGTCAGTGAGCCTCTCGTGGGGCGCCAGGGAAGTCGGGTCTCCATGCGAGTGGCGAGGGGGAGCGCGTCATTGCTCTCGAGTCATGGTAGGGGAATCTGGCCTCGAGACGTGTTGAAGAAGGTCTCTCGAGGTCTTTCTCGGGTTGAGGCAGGAAACCCTGGGTTCCCTCGACTTGTGCAGGTGACCTCAGGGGGCTTCTCATGGTGGCTCTGAGAAATCAGGGGAATGGAGGTGGGAGGGGCATCTCAGGACTCCACTGGGTTTGGTGCATTGGAAGAGGGCCTCATCTCCAGTTGAGGCAGGAACCTCAGGGTTCCTCTGTTTTCAGACTCTGATCGCAGGGTCCCTGTAGACTTGGGACAGGACAGTCAGGCCTCGTCTTGGGTTATGGCATGGAACTCCGCTTGCCTCTCGAGGTGTTCGCGAGGAGAGAGGCCACTTGTCGAGCTGTATTTGGAAACTGGGGGTTTTTCCGGACGATGCACGGGCCAGTTATTGCCCCTTCGTGTTGACTTCATTCACAGGGTGGAGTTCGGAGAGTGTCCGGGCATCGGGTTCTAATGAAGAGGGGACCGGGAAATCGGGGTGCTTCGCAATGCAGAAGCACCCACGAGGCCACGTCTGGAATGTCGTCGTGAGCCCGGCCTCATCCTGAGGTGCGACAGGAAGGTCGGGAACCCCTTCCAGAAAATCAGGGGAGTCGACCCTCCTGTCCAGATCAGGAGGGTAGAAGGGGCTCAAAGCAAGTGGTGCCGGAAAACCTCGGTGTTCCTCTCCAGGGAGACCGGTATGCCGGGGAACTTTGTGGGTCGCATCAAGGGTGCCAAGTACCGTTTCGACCTCCAATTCCTAACGTGGGACTTCTCCTGAGACGCTGTCGCGGGAAAGGGCTTCATCTTGCAATGACGGGGGAACCACGTGGTTTTTCTCGAGTTGCAGCGGGATTCTCGACTTACGACGCGGAATTCAGGATGCCTATTGTGTTGGCCCAGGGAAGTCTAATCTTCCATTCGAGATGCAAAGCAAAGCTTGGGATTGCTCTCGAGTGACTACAATGCCAATAGACCTCATCTAGGCTTGGGTCCAGAAGCAAATGTTCCTCTCCAGGTGCGACAGGGATCTCGGGGTTGCATTCCAGATGGACCCGGGGAGACATGCATTCATCTCGAGTGGATGCAAAGAACCCCGCTCTGCACACGAGTAGCGACAGGTATCTCTTGGAGCTCACTGGGTGGACTAAAGGGAGTCAGGCCTCCTGAGGCGTTTGGAGAGAGGTCGCAAGATTGAGCTCTAGGCCATGCAGGAGACGAAGGCCCTCATCTCGCGATGCCGGGGGAGTCTCGGGGTTTTTCTCCAGCGGCGGCCCCAGTGTGTTTTTTCTCACGAGGTACGACGGCGAGGTCAGTGAGCCTCTCGTGGGGCGCCAGGGAAGTCGGGTCTCCATGTGAGTGGCGAGGGGGAGCGCGTCATTGCTCTCGAGTCATGGTAGGGGAATCTGCCTCGAGACGTGTTGAAGAAGGTCTCTCGAGGTCTTTCTCGGGTTGAGGCAGGAAACCCTGGCTTCCCTCGATTTGTGCATGTGACCTCAGCGGGCTTCTCATGGTGGCACTGAGAAGCCAGGGAAACTGGTGGTGGGAGGGGCCTCTCGGGACTCCATTGGGTTTGGTGCATTGGTATAGGGCCTCATCTCCAGTTGAGGCAGGAACCTCAGGGTTCCTCTGATTTCATACTCATATCGCAGGGTCCCTTCAGACTTGGGACAGGAGAGTCAGGCCTCGTCTTGGGTTGAGGCATGGAACTCCGCTTGCCTCACGAGGTGTTCGCGAGGAGAGAGGCCACTTGTCGAGCTGTATTTGGAAACTGGGGGTTTTTCCGGACGATGCACGAGCCAGTTATTGCCCCTTCGTGTTGACTTCATTCACAGGGTGGAGTTCGGAGAGTGTCCGGGCAACGGGTTCTTATTAAGACGGCACCGGGAAATCGGGGTGATTCGCAGTGCGGAAGCACCCACGAGGCCACGTTTGGAATGTACTCGTGAAACTGGCCTCATCCTGAGGTGCGACCGGAAGGTCGGAAACCCCTTCCAGACAAAGCAGGGGAGTCGAACCTCCTGTCCAGATCAGGACGGTAGAAGGGGCTCAGAGCAAGTGGTGCCGGAAAACCTCGGTGTTCCTCTCGAGGGAGACCGGGATGCCGGGGAACTTTGTGGGTCGCATCAAGGGTGGCAAGTACCGTTTCGACCTCCAATTCCTAACGTGGGACTTCTCCTGAGACGCTGTAGCGGGAAAGGGCTTCATCTTGCGATGACGGGGGAACCACGTGGTTTTTCTCGAGTTGCGGCGGGGAATTCAGATTGCCTCTTGTATTGGCCCAGGGAAGTCCAATCTTCCATTCGAGTTGCGAAGGAAAGCTGGGGATTGCTCTCGAGTGACTGCAGGGCCAATAGACCTCATCTAGGCTTGGGTCGAGAAGCCAATGTTCCTCTCCAGGTGCGACAGGGATCTCGGGGTTGCATTCCAGACGCACCCGGGGAGACAGGCATTCATCTCGAGTGGATGCAAAGCACCCCGCTCTGCTCTCGAGTCGCGACGGGTATCTCTTGGAGCTCACTGGGTGGACTAAAGGCAGTCCAGCCTCCTGAGGCGATTTGAGACAGGTCGCAAGATTGATCTCTAGGCCATAAAGGAGACGAAGGCCCTCATCTCGCGATGCCGGGGGAGTCTCGGGGTTGTTCTCGAGCGGCGGCCCCAGTGTGTTTTTTCTCACGAGGGACGACGGCGAGGTCAGTGAGCCTCTTGTGGGGCGCCAGGGAAGTCGGGTCTCCATGCGAGTGGCGAGCGGGAGCGCGTCATTGCTCTCGAGTCATGGTAGGGGAATCTGGCCTCGAGACGTGTTGAAGAAGGTCTCTCGAGGTCTTTCTCGGGTTGAGGCAGGAAACCCTGGCTTCCCTCGATTTGTGCATGTGACCTCAGGGGGCTTCTCATGGTGGCTCTGAGAAGTCAGGGAAACTGGAGGTGGGAGGGGCCTCTCGGGACTCCACTGGTTTTGGTGCATTGGAAGAGGGCCTCATCTCCAGTTGAGGCAGGATCCTCAGGTTTCCTCTGATTTCAGACTCCGATCGCAGGGTCCCTGCAGACTTGGGACAGGAGAGTAAGTCATCGTCTTGGGTTGAGGCATGGAACTCCGCTTGCCTCTCGAGGTGTCCCCGGGGAGAGAGGACACTTGTCGAGCTGTATTTGGAACCTGGGGGTTTTTCAGGACCATGCACGGGCGAGTCACTGCCCCTTCGTGTTGACTTCATTCACAGGGTGGAGTTCGGAGAGGTGTCCGGGCATCGGGTTCTTATCAAGAGGGGACCGGGAAATCGGGGTGCTTCGCAATGTGGAAGCCCCCACGAGGCCACATCTGGAATGTCGTCGTGAGCCCGGCCTCATCCTGAGGTGCGACCGGAATGTCGGGAACCCCTTCCAGAAAATCAGGGGAGTCGACCCTCCTGTCCAGATCAGGAGGGTAGAAGGGGCTCAGAGCAAGTGGTGCCGGAAAACCTCTGTGTTCCTCTCCAGGGAGACCGGGATGCCGGGGAACTTTGTGGGGCGAATCAAGGGTGCCAAGTACCGTTTTGACCTCCAATTCCTAACGTGGGACTTCTCCTGAGACGCTGTAGCGGGAAAGGGCTTCATCTTGCGATGACGGGGGAACCACGTGGTTTTTCTCGAGTTGCGGCGGGATTCTCGAGTTACGACGGGGAATTCAGGATGCCTCTTGTGTTGGCCCAGGGAAGAACAATCTTCCATTCGAGATGCAAAGCAAAGCTTGGGGTTGCTCTCGAGTGACTGCAGGGCCAATAGACCTCATCTAGGCTTGTGTCCAGAAGCCAATGTTCCTCTCCAGGTGCGACAGGGATCTCGGGGTTGCATTCCAGACGGAACAGGGAGACAGGCATTCATCTCGAGTGGATGCAAAGCACCCCGCTCTACTCTCGAGTCGCGACGGGTATCTCTTGGAGCTCACTGGGTGGACTAAAGGGAGTCAAGCCTCCTGAGGCAATTGGAGAGAGGTCGCAAGATTGATCTCTAGGCCATAAAGGAGACGAAGGCCCTCATCTCGCGATGCTGGGGGAGTCTCGGGGTTGTTCTCGAGCGGCGGCCCCAGTGTGTTTTTTCTCACGAGGTACGACGGCCAGGTCAGTGAGCCTCTCGTGGGGCGCCAGGGAAGTCGGGTCTCCATGCGAGTGGCGAGGGGGAGCGCGTCATTGCTCTCGAGTCATGGTAGGGGAATCTGGCCTCGAGACGTGTTGAAGAAGGTCTCTCGAGGTCTTTCTCGGGTTGAGGCAGGAAACCCTGGCTTCCCTCGACTTGTGCAGGTGACCTCAGGGGGCTTCCATGGTGGCTCTGAGAAATCAGGGGAATGGAGTTGGGAGGGGCATCTCAGGACGACACTGGGTTTGGTGCATTGGAAGAAGGCCTCATCTCCAGTTGAGGCAGGAACCTCAGGTTTCCTATGTTTTCAGAATCCGACCGCAGGTTCCCTGCAGAATTGGGACAGGAGAGTAAGGCCTCGTCTTGGGTTGAGACATGGAACTCCGCTTGCCTCTCGAGGTGTCCCCGGGGAGAAAGGCCCCTTGTCGAGCTGTATTTGGAACCTGGGGATTTTTCAGGACGATGCACGGGCGAGTCACTGCCCATTCGCGTTGACTTCATTCACTGGGTGGAGTTCGGAGAGGTGTCCGGGCATCGGGTTCTTATCAAGAGGGGACCGGGAAATCGGGGTCCTTCGCAATGTGCATGCACCCAGGAGGCCATGTCTGGAATGTCGTCGTGAGCCCGGCCTCATCCTGAGGTGCGACCGGAAGGTCGGGAACCCCTTCCAGACAATCAGGGGAGTCGACCCTCCTGTCCAGATCAGGAGGGTAGAAGGGGCTCAGAGCAAGTGGTGCCAGAAAACCTCGGTGTTCCTCTCCAGGGAGACCGGGATGCCGGGGAACTTTGTGGGTCGCATCAAGGGTGCCAAGTACCGTTTTGACCTCCAATTCCTAACGTGGGACTTCTCCTGAGACGCTGTAGCGGGAAAGGGCTTCATCTTGCGATGACGGGGGAACCACGTGGTTTTTCTCGAGTTGCGGCGGGATTCTCGATTTACAACGGGGAATTCAGGATGCCCCTTGTGTTGGCCCAGGGAAGTCCAATCTTCCATTCGAGATGCATAGCAAAGCTTGGGATTGCTCTCGAGTGACTGCAGGGCCAATAGACCTCATCTAGGCTTGTGTCCAGAAGCAAATATTCCTCTCCAGGTGCGACAGGGATCTCGGGGTTGCATTCCAGACGCACCCGGGGAGACAGGCATTCATCTCGAGTGGATGCAAAGCACCCCGCTCTGCTCTCGAGTAGCGACGGGTATCTCTTGGAGCTCACTGGGTGGACCAAAGGCAGTCCAGCCTCCTGAGGCGATTTGAGAGAGGTCGCAAGATTGATCTCTAGGCCATGCAGGAGACGAAGGCCCTCATCTCGCGATGACGGGGGAGTCTTGGGGTTGTTCTCGAGCGGCGGCCCCAGTGTGTTTTTTCTCACGAGGGACGACGGCGAGGTCAGTGAGCCTCTCGTGGGGCGCCAGGGAAGTCGGGTCTCCATGCGAGTGGCGAGGGGGAGCGCGTCATTGCTCTCGAGTCATGGTAGGGGAATCTGGCCTAGAGACGTGTTGAAGAAGGTCTCTCGAGGTCTTTCTCAGGTTGAGGCAGGAAACCCTGGGTTCCCTCGACTTGTGCAGGTGACCTCAGGGGGCTTCTCATGGTGGCTCTGAGAAATCAGGGGAATGGAGGTGGGAGGGGCATCTCAGGACTCCACTGGGTTTGGTGCATTGGAAGAGGGCCTCATCTCCAGTTGAGGCAGGAACCTCAGGGATCCTTTGATTTCAGACTCTGATCGCAGGGTCGCTGCAGACTTGGGACAGGAGAGTAAGGCATCTTCTTGGGTTGAGGCATGGAACTCCGCTTGCCTCCCGAGGTGTCCCCGGGGAGAGAGGACACTTGTCGAGCTGTATTTGGAACCTGGGGGTTTTTCAGGACCATGCACGGGCGAGTCACTGCCCCTTCGTGTTGACTTCATTCACAGGGTGGAGTTCGGAGTGGTGTCCGGGCATCGGGTTCTTATCAAGAGGGGACCGGGAAATCGGGGTGGTTCGCAATGTGGAAGCACCCACGAGGCCACGTCTGGAATGTCGTCGTGAGCCCGGCCTCATCCTGAGGTGCGACCGGAATGTCGGGAACCCCTTCCAGAAAATCAGGGGAGTCGACCCTCCTGTCCAGATCAGGAGGGTAGAAGGGGCTCAGAGCAAGTGGTGCCGGAAAACCTCGGTGTTCCTCTCCAGGGAGACCGGGATGCCGGGGAACTTTGTGGGTCGCATCAAGGGTGCCAAGTACCTTTTCGACCTCCAATTCCTAACGTGGGACTTCTCCTGAGACGCTGTAGCGGGAAAGGGCTTCATCTTGCGATGACGGGGGAACCACGTGGTTTTTCTCGAGTTGCGGCGGGATTCTCGAGTTACGACGGGGAATTCAGGATGCCTCTTGTGTTGCCCCAGGGAAGAACAATCTTCCATTCGAGTTGCGAAGGAAAGCTGGCGATTGCTCTCGAGTGACTGCAGGGCCAATAGACCTCATCTAGGCTTGTGTCCAGAAGCCAATGTTCCTCTCCAGGGGCGTCAGGTATTTCGGGGTTGCATTCCAGACGCACCCGGGGAGACAGGCATTCATCTCGAGTGGAAGCAAAGAACCCCGCTCTGCTCTGGAGTCACGACGGGTATCTCTTGGAGCTCACTGGGTGGACTAAAGGGAGTCAAGCCTCCTGAGGCGTTTGGAGAGAGGTCGCGAGATTGGTCTCTAGGCCATGCAGGAGACGAAGGCCCTCATCTAGCGATGACGGGGGAGTCTCGGGATTGTTCTCGAGCGGCGGCCCCAGGGTGCGGTTTCTCAGGAGGTATGACGGCCAGGTCAGTGATCCTCTCGTGGGGGCGCCAGGGACGTCGGGTCTGAATGCGAGTGGCGAGGGGGAGAGCGTCATTGCTCTCGAGTCATGGTAGGGGAATCTGGCCTCGAGACGTGTTGAAGAAGGTCTCTCGATGTCTTACTCGGGTTGAGGCAGGAAACCCTGGCTTCCCTCGACTTGTGCAGGTGACCTCAGGGGGCTTCTCATGGTGGCTCTGAGAAATCAGGGGAATGGAGGTGGGAGGGGCATCTCAGGACTCCACTGGGTTTGGTGCATTGGAAGAGGGCCTCATCTCCAGTTGAAGCAGGAACCTCAGGTTTCCTATATTTTCAGACTCCGACCGCAGGGTCCCCGCAGACTTGGGACAGGAGAGTCAAGCCTCATTTTGGGTTGAGGCATGGAACTCCGCTTGCCTCTCTAGGTGTCCCCGGGGAGAAAGGCCCCTTGGCGAGCTGTATTTGGAACCTGGGGATTTTTCAGGACGATGCACGGGCGAGTCACTGCCCCTTCGTGTTGACTTCATTCACAGGGTGGAGTTCGGAGAGGTGTCCGGGCATCGGGTTCTTATTCAGAGGGGACCGGGGAATCGGGGTGCTTCGCAATGTGGAAGCACCCACGAGGCCACGTCTGGAATGTCGTCGTGAGCCCGGCCTCATCCTGAGGTGCGACCAGAAAGTCGGGAACCCCTTCCAGACAAAGCAGGGGAGTCGACCCTCCTGTCCAGATCAGGAGGGTAGAAGGGGCTCAGAGCAAGTGGTGCCGGAAAACCTCTGTGTTCCTCACCAGGGAGACCGGGATGCCGGGGAACTTTGTGGGGCTCATAAAGGGTGCCAAGTACCGTTTCGACCTCCAATTCCTAACGTGGGACTTCTCCTGAGACGCTGTAGCGGGAAAGGGCTTCATCTTGCGATGACGGGGGAACCACGTGGTTTTTCTCGAGTTGCGGCTGGATTCTCGAGTTACGACGGGGAATTCAGGCTGCCTCTTGTGTTGGCCCAGGGAAGTCCAATCTTCCATTCGAGTTGCGAAGGAAAGCTGGGGATTGTTCTCGAGTGACTGCTGCGCCAAAAGATCTCATATAGGCTTGTGTCCAGAAGCCAAAGTTCCTGTCCAGCGGCGACAGGGATCACGGGGTTGCATTCCAGACGCACCCGGGGAGACAGGCATTCATGTCGAGTGGAAGCAAAGAACCCGGGTCTGCTCTCGAGTCGCGACGGGTATCTCTTGGAGCTCACTGGGTGGACTAAAGGGAGTCAAGCCTCCTGAGGCGTTTGGAGAGAGGTCGCGAGATTGGCCTCTAGGCCATGCACGAGACGAAGGCCCTCATCTCGCGATGACTGGGGAGTCTCGGGGTGGTTCAAGCGGCGGCCCCAGGGTGCGGTTTCTCACGAGGTACGACGGCGAGGTCAGTGAGCCTCTCGTGGGGCGCCAGGGAAGTCGGGTCTCCATGCGAGTGGCGAGGGGGAGCGCGTCATTGCTCTCGAGTCATGGTAGGGGAATCTGGCCTCGAGACCTCTTGAAGAAGGTCTCTCGAGGTCTTTCTCGGGTTGACCCACAAAACCCTGGCTTCCATCGACTTGTGCAGGTGACCTCAGGGGGCTTCTCATGGTGGCTCTGAGAAGTCAGGGAAACTGGAGGTGGGAGGGTCCTCTCGGGACTCCACTGAGTTTCGTGCATTGGAAGAGGGTGTCAACTCCAGGTGAGGCAGGAACCTCAGTATTCCTCTGATTTAAGACTCTGATCGCACGGTCCCTGCAGACTTGGGACAGGAGAGTCAGGCCTCGTCTTGGGTTGAGGCATGGAACTCCGCTTGCCTCTCGAGGTTTCCCCGGTGAGAGAGGCCACTTGTCGAGCTGTATTTGGAACCTGGGGCTTTTTCCGGATGATTCACGGTCGAGTCATTGCCCTTTCGTGTTGACTTCATTCACTGGTTGGAGTTCGGATAGGTGGTTGGGCATCGGGTTCTTATCAAGAGGGGACCGGGAAATCGGGGTCCTTCGCAATGTGCAATCACCCACGAGGCCACGTCTGGAATGTCATCGTGAGACCGGCCTCATCCTGAGGTGCGACCAGATGGTTGGGAACCCCTTCCAGACAAAGCAGGGGAGTCGACCCTCCTGTCCAGATCAGGAGGGTAGAAGGGGTTCAGAGGAAGTGGTGCAGGAAAACCTCGGTGTTCCTCTCCAGGGAGACCGAAATGTCTGGGAACTTTGTGGGTCCCATCAAGGGTGCCAAGTACCGTTTCGACCTCCAATTCCTAACTTGGGACCTCTCTTGTGACGCTCTGGCAGGAAAGGGCTTCTTCTTGTGATGATGGGCGAACCACGTGGTTTTTCTCGAGTTGTGGTGGGATTCTCGAGTTACGACGGGGAATTCAGGATGCCTCTTGTGTTAGCCCAGGGAAGTCCATTCTTCCCTTCGAGTTGCGAAGGAAAGCTGGGGATTGTGGCTGATCATGCACTGATCACGTGTCTGATCATACACTGATCACGTGGCTGATCATGCACTAATCACCTTGCTTATCATCCACTGATCAGGTTGCTATCATGCACTGATCACGTGGCTGATCATGCACTGATCACGTGGCTGTTCAACCACTGCTCACATGACTGATCATGAACTGATCATATGCCTGAACATGTACTGATCACGTACCTGATCATGCAGTGATCATTTGGCTGATCATACACTGATCACGTGACTCTGCATGCACTGATCACGTGGCTGAACAAGCACTGATCACGTGGCTGATCAAGCACTGATCACGTGGCTGATCATGCACTGATCACCTGGCTGATCAAGCACTGATCACGTGGCTGATCATACACTGATCACGTGGCTGATCATGCACTAATCACGTTTCGTATCATACATTGATCACATAACTAATCATGCACTGATCACTTGGCAGTCTTGCAGTGATCATGTGACTGATCATGCACTGATCACGTAGCTGATCAATCACTGATCACGAAGCTTATCATACACTGATCACATGACTGTGCATGCACTGATCACGTGGCTGATCATGCACTGATTAATCATGTACTGGTCACATGGCTATCATGCACTTATCATCTGGCTGTTCATACACTGGTCACGTGACTGATCATGCACAGATCACGTGGCTATCATGCACTGATCACTTGATTGTGCATGTAATAGTCACGTGGATGACCAAGCTCTTATCACGTGGCTGATCATGCACTAAACACACGGCAGATCATGATCTGATCACGTGACTTAGCATGCAATGATCTCGTGTCTGAATGGTGCTGACCATGTGACTAAGCAAGAACTGATCACGTGGCTATCATGCACTGATGATGTGCCTCAGGAGGCAATAACCAAAGAGCTGAGTAGGCACGAATCACGCAATCAGCAGGCAATAATCATGGACCTCAGCTGTGATAAATCATGATGCTCAGCTGGCAATCATCAAGCAGCTGAATAGGCAGGAATCAGACGGCTCAGCTGGCAGTTTTCCACCAGATGAGCAGGCAGGAATCACGCAGCTAAGTAGGCCCTGATCACGAGACTGAACACGCACTGTTCACGTGGCTGATCATGCACTGATCACGTGGCTGATCATGCGCTGATAACCTGGCTATCATTCACTGATCGCGTGACTGATCATGCACTCTTCACGTGCCTGATCCTGCACTGATAACGTGGCTGATCATGCATTGATGACGAAGCTGATCATACACTGATCACGTGACTGGGCATGCACTGATCACGTGGCTGATCATGCACTGATCACGTGGTGATCATGCAGTGATCACCTGGCTGATCATGCCCTGATATCGTGACTGATCATGCACTAATCACTTTGCGGATCATGTACTGATCACGTGGCTGATAATGCACTGATCACATGGCTGATCATGCACTGATCCTGTGACCGCACATGCACTCATCTAGCGGATGATCATACACTGATCACGTGGTGATCTTGCACTGATCGCGTGGCTGATCATGCACTGATCATGTTGCTGATCATGCACTGATCACGTGGTTGATCATACACTGATCACGTGGCTCATCATACACTGATCACGTGGCTGATCATGCACTAATCACGTTGCTTAACATGCACTGATCAGGTGGCTATCATGCACTGATCACATGGCTGATCATGAACTGATCACGTGTCTGATAATACACTGATCAGGAGCCTGCGCATGCACTGATCACGTACTGCACATGCACTGATCACGTAATTGTAGGCAATGATACGGGGCTATCATGCACTGATCACGTGGTTGATCATGTACTGCTCATATGACTGAGCATGCACTGATCACGTAGCTATCATGCATTGATCACTTGTATATCATGCACTGAACACATGGCTGATCATACACTGATCACGTGACTGCACATGCACTGATCACGTAGCTGATCATACAGTGATCACGTGGCTGATCCTGCACTGAATCTGTGGCTGATCATGCACTGATCACGTAGCTATCATGCACTGATCACATGGCTATCATGCACTGATCGCATGGCTTATCATTCACTGATCTCGTGAATGATCATGCACTCGTCACGTGGCTATCATGCACTGATCACGTGGCTGATCATACACTGATCACGTGACTGATCATGCACTGATCAAGTGCCTGATCATGCACAGATCACGTGCCTGATCATGCACTTATCACGTGACTGATCATGCACTGATCTCGTGACTGATCATGCAGTGATCACCTGGCTATCATGCACTGATCATGTGACTGCGCATGCACTGATCTCGAGGATGATCACACACTGATCACGTGGCTGATCAGGAAATTACCACGTGACTGAGCATACAGTGATCACGTGTCTGAATATTGCTGATCATGTTATTGATCATGCGCTAATCACGTGTGTATCATGCACCGATGACCTGACTGCCCATGCACTGATCATGTAACTGTAGGCAATGATCACATGGCTATCATGCAGTGATCATGTGGCTGATCACGAACTGATCATGTGGCTGATCAGGCACTAATCACGTTGCTGATCCTGCACTGGTCAGGTGGCTATCATGCACTGATTACGTGGCTGATCATGCACTGATCACGAACCTGATCATACACTGATCACGTGACAGCATGCACTGATCCTTTGGCTGATTATTCACTGATCAAGGGGCTGATCATGAACTGATCACGTGGCTGATCATGCACTGATCACGAACCTGATCATACACTCATCACGTGACTGCATGCACTGATCATTTGCTGATCATGCACTGATCAAGGGGCTGATCATGCACTGATCACGTGGCTGATCATACACTGATCACGTTACTGATCATGCACTGATCACGGGCCTGATCATGCACTGATCACGTGGCTGACCATGCACTTATCACGAAGCTGATTATACACTGATTACGTGACTGTTCATGCACTGATAACGTGGGTGATCATGCACTGATCACGTGGCTGATCATGCACTGATCACGTGGCTGATCATACACTGGTCATGTGTCCGATCATGCCCTAAATATGTTGTGGATCATACTGTAATCACGTGACTGATCATGCACTAATCACTTTGCGGATCATGTACTGATTACGTGGCTGATAATGCACTGATCACATGGCTGATCATGCACTGATCCTGTGACCGCACATGCACTCATCTAGCGGATGATCATACACTGATCACGTGGTGATCATGCACTGATCACGTGGCTGATCATGCACTGAATCCGTGGCTGATCATGCACTGATCACGTGGTTGATCATACACTGATCACGTGGCTCATCATACACTGATCACGTGGCTGATCATGCACTAATCACGTTGCTTAACATGCACTGATCAGGTGGCTATCATGCACTGATCACGTGGCTGATCATACACTGATCACGTGACTCATCATGCACTGATCACGTGCCTGATCATGCACTGATCACGTGCCTGTTCATGCACTTATCACGTGACTGATCATGCACTGATCTCGTGAATGATCATGCAGTGATCACCTGGCTATCATGCACTGATCACATGACTGATCATGCACTGAATACGTGACTGATGATGCACGGATCACGTGGCTATCATGCACTGATCATGTGACTGCGCATGCATTGATCTCGAGGATGATCATACACTGATCGCGTGGCTGATCAGGAAATTATCACGTGACTGAGCATACAGCGATCACGTGTCTGAATATTGCTGGTCATGTTATTGATCATGTGCTAATCACGTGGGTATCATGCACTGATGACCTGACTGCCAATGCACTGATCATGTAACTGTAGGCAATGATCACATGGCTATCATGCAGTGATCACGTGGCTAATCATGCACTGATCATGTGACTGATCATGCACTGATCACGTAGCTATCATGCATTCATAACTTGGCTATCATGCAATGATCACGAGGCCGATCATACAGGTATCCCGTGACTGCCCATGCTCTGATGACGTGGCTGATCATACAGTGATCACGTGGCTGATCACGCACTGATCATCTGGCTGATCAGGAACTAATCACGTTGCTGATCATGCACTGGTCAGGTGGCTATCATGCACTGATTACGTGGCTGATCATGCACTGATCACGAACCTGATCATACACTGATCACGTGACAGCATGCACTGATCATTTGGCTGATTATGCACTGATCAAGGGGATGATCATGCACTGATCACGTGGCTGATCATGCACTGATCATTTCTCTGATCATACACTGATCACGTGACTCTGCATGCACTGATCAAGTGGCTGATCATGCACTGATCACGTGGCTGATCATACTCTGATCAGGTGGCTGATAATGCTCTAGTCAGTTTGCTTATCATGCACTGATCAGGGGGCTATCATGCACTGATCACGTGGCTGATCATGCACTGATCACGTGGCTGATCATACACTGATCACGCGGCTGATCATGCACTAATCACGTTGCTTATCATACACTGATCAGGCGGATATCATGCACTGATGATATGCCTCCGGAGGCAATAACCAAAGAGCTGAACAGGCACGAATCACGCAATCAGCAGGCAATAATCATGGACCTCAGCTGTGATGAATCATGCTGCTCAGCTGGCAATCATCAAGCAGCTGAATAGGCAGGAATCAAACAGCTCAGATGGCAAATGTCAAGCAGATGAGCAGGCAGGAATCATGCAGCTCAGTAGGCCCTGATCAAGTGACTGAGCACGCACTCTTCACGTGGCTGATCATGAGCTGATAACCTGGCTAACATTCACTGATGACGTGACTGATCATGCACTCTTCACGTGCCTGATCATGCACTGATAAGGTGGATGATCATGCATTGATGGCGAAGCTGATCATACACTCATCACGTGACGGTGCATGCACTGATCACGTGGCTGATCTTTCAATGATCACGTCGGTGATCATGCACTGATCACGTGGCTGATCATGCACTGATCACATGGCTGATCATACATTGATCACGTAACTAATCATGCACTGATCACGAAGCTGATCATACACTGATCACGTGACTGTGCATGCACTGATCACGTGGCTGATCAAGCACTGATTACGTGGCTGATCATACACTGATCACGTGGCTGATCATGCACTAATCACGTTGCGTATCATACACTGATCACATAACTAATCATGCACTGATTACTTGGCAATCTTGCACTGATCATGTGATCAGTCACTGATCACGTGGCTGATCAATCACTGATCACGAAGCTTATCATACACTGATCACATGACTGTGCATGCACTGATCACGTGGCTGATCATGCACTGATCACGTGGATGATCATACGCTGATCATGTGACTGATCATGCACTGATTAATCATGTACTGGTCACGTGGCTATCATGCAGTTATCACGTGGCTAATCATACACTAGTCACGTGACTGATCATGCACAGATCATGTGGCTATCATGCACTGATCACTTGATTGTGCATGCAATAGACACGTGGATGATCATGCACTTATCACGTGGCTGATCATGCACTAAACACACGGCAGATCATGATCTGATCACGTGACTTAGCATGCAGTGATCTCGTGTCTGAATGGTGCTGATCATGTGACTAATCAAGAACTGATCACGTGGCTATCATGCACTGATGATGTGCCTCTGGAGGCAATAACCAAAGAGCTGAGTAGGCACGAATCACGCAATCAGCAGGCAATAATCATGGACCTCAGCTGTGATGAATCATGCTGCTCGGCTGGTAATCATCAAGCAGCTGAATAGGCAGGAATCAGACGGCTCAACTGGCAATTTTCAAGCAGATGAGCAGGCAGGAATCACGCAGCTCAGTAGGCCATGATCACGAGACTGAGCACAAACTGTTCACATGGCTGATCGTGCACTGATCACGTGGCTGATCATGCGCTGATAACCTGGCTATCATTCACTGATCACGTGACTGATCATGCACTCTTCACGTGCCTGATCCTGCACTGATAACGTGGCTGATAATGCATTGATGATGAAGCTGATCATACACTGATCACGTGACCGTGCATGCACTGATCACGTGGCTGATCATGCACCGATCACGTGGGTGATCATGCACTGATCACGTGGCTCATCATACACTGATCCCGTGGCTGATCATGCACTAATCACGTTGCTTAACATGCACTGATCACATGCCTGATCATGCACTGATCACGTGCCTGATCATGCACTTATCACGTGACTGATCATGCACTGATCTCGTGACTGATCATGCAGTGATCACCTAGCTATCATGCACTGATCACGTGACTGATCATGCACTGAATACGTGACTGATGATGCACTGATCACGTGGCTATCATGCACTGATCATGTGACTGCGCATGCACTGATCTCGAGGATGATCATACACTGATCACGTGGCTGATCAGGAAATTACCACGTGACTGAGCATACAGTGATCACGTGTCTGAATATTGCTGATCATGGTATTGATCATGCGCTAATCACGTGGGTATCATGCACTGATGACCTGACTGCCCATGCACTGATCATGTAACTGTAGGCAATGATCACATGGCTATCATGCAGTGATCACGTGGCTGATCACGCACTGATCATGTGGCTGATCAGGCACTAATCACGTTGCTGATCCTGCACTGGTCAGGTGGCTATCATGCACTGATTACGTGGCTGATCATGCACTGATCACGAACCTGATCATACACTGATCACGTGACTGCATGCACTGATCCTTTGGCTGATTATTCACTGATCAAGGGGCTGATCATGCACTGATCACGTGGCTGATCATGCACTAATCACTTTGCGGATCATGTACTGATAACGTGGCTGATAATGCACTGATCACATGGCTGATCATGCACTGATCCTGTGACCGCACATGCACTCATCTAGCAGATGATCATACACTGATCACGTGGTGATCATGCACTGATCACGTGGCTGATCATGCACTAATCATGTTGTTTAACATGCACTGATCAGGTGGCTATCATGCACTGATCACATGGCTGATCATGAACTGATCACGTGTCTGATCATACACTGATCTCGTGAATGATCATGCACTCGTCACTTGGCTATCATGCACTGATCACGTGGCTGATCATACACTGATCACGTGATTGATCATGCACTGATCACGTGACTGATCATGCAGTGATCACGTGCCTGATCATGCACTTATCACGTGACTCATCATGCACTGATCACGTGCCTGATCATGCAGTGATCACGTGCCTGATCATGCACTGATCACGTGACTGATCATGCACTGAATACGTGACTGATGATGCACGGATCACGTGGCTATCATACACTGATCATGTGACTGCGCATGCATTGATCTCGAGGATGATCGTACACTGATGCATGGCTGATCAGGAAATTATCACGTGACTGAGCATACAGTGATCACGTGCCTGAATATTGCTGGTTATGTTATTGATCATGCGCTAATCACGTGGGTATCATGCACTGATGACCTGACTGCCAATGCACTGATCATGTAACTGTAGGCAATGATCACATGGCTATCATGCAGTGATCACGTGGCTAATCATGCACTGATCATGTGACTGATCATGCACTGATCACGTAGCTATCATGCATTCATAACTTGGCTATCATGCAATGATCACGTGGCCGATCATACACTGATCCTGTGACTGCCCATGCTCTGATGACGTGGCTGATCATACAGTGATCACGTGGCTGATCACGCACTGATCATCTGGCTGATCAGGAACTAATCACGTTGCTGATCATGCACTGGTCAGGTGGCTATCATGCACTGATTACGTGGCTGATCATGCACTGATCACGAACCTGATCATACACTGATCACGTGACAGCATGCACTGATCATTTGGCTGATTATGCACTGATCAAGGGGCTGATCATGCACTGATCACGTGGCTGATCATGCACTGATCACGTGGCTGCTCATGCACTGATCACGTGGCTGATCATGCACTGATCACGTTTCTGATGATACACTGATTACGTGACTCTGCATGCAGTGACCACGTGTCTGATCATGCACTGATCACGTGGCTGAACGTGCACTGATCACGTTGCTGATCATATATTGATCACGTGGCTGATCATGCACTAATCACGTTGCGGATCATGCACTGATCACGTGGCTTATCATACACTGATCACGTGGCTGATCATGCACTGATCACTTGGCTGATCATGCACTGAAAATGTGCCTCAACATGCACTGATCACTTACCTGATCATGCACTGATCATTTGGCTGATCATACACTGATCACGTGGCTGATCATGCACTGATCACGTTTCTGATCATACACTGATCACGTGACTCTGCATGCAGTGATCACGTGGCTGATCATGCACTGATCACGTGGCTGATCATGCACTGATCACGTGGATGAACGTGCACTGATCACCTGGCTGATCATATATTTATCACGTGGCTGATCATACACTAATCAGGTTGCGGATCATGCACTGATCATGTGCCTGATCATGCACTGATCACTTGGCTGATCATGCACTGATTATGTGCCTGAACATGCACTGATCACGTACCTGATCATGCACTGATCATTTGGCTGATCATACACTGATCACGTGGCTGATCATGCACTGATCACGTTTCTGATCATACACTGATCACGTGACTCTGCCTGCAGTGATCACGTGGCTGATCATGCACTGATCACGTTTCTGATCATACATTGATCACGTGGCTTATCATACACTGATCACATGGCTGATCATGCACTGATCACGTGACTGATCAAACACTGATCACATGACTGATCATGCACTGATCATGTGCCTGAGCATGCACTGATCACGTACCTGATCATGCACTGATCATTTGGCTGATCATACACTGATCACGTGACTCTGCATGCACTGATCACGTGGCTGATCATGCACTGATCACGTGGCTGATCATACTCTGATCAGGTGACTGATAATGCTCTAGTCACTTTGCTTATCATGCACTGATCAGGTGGCTATCATGCACTGATCACGTGGCTGATCATGCACTGATCACGTGGCTGATCATACTCTGATGAGGTGGCTGATAATGCTCTAATCACTTTGCTTATCATGCACTGATCAGGTGGCTATCATGCACTGATCACGTGGCTGATCATGCACTGATCACGTGGCTGATCATACACTGATCACGCGGCTGATCATGCACTAATCACGTTGCTTATCACACACTCATCAGGCGGCTATCATGCACTGATGATATGCCTCAGGAGGCAATAACCAAAGAGCTGAACAGGCACGAATCACGCAATCAGCAGGCAATAATCATGGACCTCAGCTGTGATGAATCATGCTGCTCAGCTGGCAATCATCAAGCAGCTGAATAGGCAGGAATCAAACAGCTCAGATGGCAAATGTCAAGCAGATGAGCAGGCAGGAATTACGCAGCTCAGTAGGCCCTGATCAAGTGACTGAGCACGCACTCTTCACGTGGCTGATCATGCGCTGATAACCTGGCTAACATTCACTGATGACGTGACTGATCATGCACTCTTCACGTGCCTGATCATGCACTGATAAGGTCGCTGATCATGCATTGATGGTGAAGCTGATCATACACTCATCACGTGACGGTGCATGCACTGATCACGTGGCTGATCATGCACTGATCACGTGGCTGATCATGCGCTGATAACCTGGCTATCATTCACTGATCGCGTGACTGATCATGCACTCTTCACGTGCCTGATTCTGCACTGATAACGTGGCTGATAATGCATTGATGACGAAGCTGATCATACACTGATCACGTGACTGGGCATGCACTGATCACGTGGCTGATCATGCACTGATCACGTGGTGATCATGCAGTGATCACCTGGCTGATCAATCCCTGATATCGTGACTGATCATGCACTAATCACTTTGCGGATCATGTACTGATCACGTGGCTGATAATGCACTGATCACATGGCTGATCATGCACTGATCCTGTGACTGCACATGCACTCATCTAGCGGATGATCATACACTGATCACGTGGTGATCTTGCACTGATCGCGTGGCTGATCATGCACTGATCATGTTGCTGATCATGCACTGATCACGTGGTTGATCATACACTGATCACGTGGCTCATCATACACTGATCACGTGGCTGATCATGCACTAATCACGTTGCTTAACATGCACTGATCAGGTGGCTATCATGCACTGATCACATGGCTGATCATGAACTGATCACGTGTCTGATAATACACTGATCAGGAGCCTGCGCATGCACTGATCACGTACTGCACATGCACTGATCACGTAATTGTAGGCAATGATACGGGGCTATCATGCACTGATCACGTGGTTGATCATGCACTGCTCATATGACTGAGCATGCACTGATCACGTAGCTATCATGCATTGATCACTTGTATATCATGCACTGAACACATGGCTGATCATACACTGATCACGTGACTGCACATGCACTGATCACGTAGCTGATCATACAGTGATCACGTGGCTGATCCTGCACTGAATCCGTGGCTGATCATGCACTGATCACGTAGCTATCATGCACTGATCACATGGCTATCATGCACTGATCGCATGGCTTATCATTCACTGATCTCCTGAATGATCATGCACTCGTCACGTGGCTATCATGCACTGATCACGTGGCTGATCATACACTGATCACGTGACTGATCATGCACTGATCACATGCCGGATCATGCACTGATCACTTGCCTGATCATGGACTTATCACGTGACTGATCATGCACTGATCTCGTGACTGATCATGCAGTGATCACCTGGCTATCATGCACTGATCACGTGACTGATCATACACTGAATACGTGACTGATGATGCACTGATCACGTGGCTATCATGCACTGATCATGTGACTGCGCATGCACTGATCTCGAGGATGATCATACACTGATCACGTGGCTGATCAGGAAATTAACACGTGACTGAGCATACAGTGATCACGTGTCTGAATATTGCTGATCATGTTATTGATCATGCGCTAATCACGTGGGTATCATGCACCGATGACCTGACTGCCCATGCACTGATCATGTAACTGTAGGCAATGATCACATGGCTATCATGCAGTGATCACGTGGCTGATCACGCACTGATCATGTGGCTGATCAGGTACTAATCACGTTGCTGATCCTGCACTGGTCAGGTGGCTATCATGCACTGATTACGTGGCTGATCATGCACTGATCACGAACCTGAATATACACTGATCACGTGACTGCATGCACTGATCCTTTGGCTGATTATTCACTGATCAAGGGGCTGATCATGAACTGATCACGTGGCTGATCATGCACTGATCACGAACCTGATCATACACTCATCACGTGACTGCATGCACTGATCATTTGGCTGATCATGCACTGATCAAGGGGCTGATCATGCACTGATCACGTGGCTGATCATACACTGATCACGTTACTGATCATGCACTGATCACGGGCCTGATCATGCACTGATCACGTGGCTGACCATGCACTTATCACGAAGCTGATTATACACTGATTACGTGACTGTTCATGCACTGATAACGTGGGTGATCATGCACTGATCACGTGCTGATCATGCACTGATCACGTGGCTGATCATACACTGTTCATGTGCCCGATCATGCCCTAAATGTGTTGCGGATCATACTGTAATCACGTGACTGATCATGCACTAATCACTTTGCGGATCATGTACTGATTACGTGGCTGATAATGCACTGATCACATGGCTGATCATGCACTGATCCTGTGACCGCACATGCACTCATCTAGCGGATGATCATACACTGATCACGTGGTGATCATGCACTGATCACGTGGCTGATCATGCACAGATCATGTTGCTGATCATGCACTGGTCACGTGGTTGATCATACACTGATCACGTGGCTCATCATACACTGATCACGTGGCTGATCATGCACTAATCACGTTGCTTAACATGCACTGATCAGGTGGCTATCATGCACTGATCACGTGGCTGATCATACACTGATCACGTGACTCATCATGCACTGATCACGTGCCTGATCATGCACTGATCACGTGCCTGATCATGCACTTATCACGTGACTGATCATGCACTGATCTCGTGACTGATCATGCAGTGATCACCTGGCTATCATGCACTGATCACATGACTGATCATGCACTGAATACGTGACTGATGATGCACGGATCACGTGGCTATCATGCACTGATCATGTGACTGCGCATGCATTGATATCGAGGATGATCATACACTGATCGCGTGGCTGATCAGGAAATTATCACGTGACTGAGCATACAGTGATCACGTGTCTGAATATTGCTGGTCATGTTATTGATCATGTGCTAATCACGTGGGTATCATGCACTGATGACCTGACTGCCAATGCACTGATCATGTAACTGTAGGCAATGATCACATGGCTATCATGCAGTGATCACGTGGCTAATCATGCACTGATCATGTGACTGATCATGCACTGATCACGTAGCTATCATGCATTCAGAACTTGGCTATCATGCAATGATCACGTGGCCGATCATACAGTGATCCCGTGAATGCCCATGCTCTGATGACGTGGCTGATCATACAGTGATCACGTGGCTGATCACGCACTGATCATCTGGCTGATCAGGAACTAATCACGTTGCTGATCATGCACTGGTCAGGTGGCTATCATGCACTGATTACGTGGCTGATCATGCACTGATCACGAACCTGATCATACACTGATCACGTGACAGCATGCACTGATCATTTGGCTGATCATGCACTGATCAAGGGGCTGATCATGCACTGATCACGTGGCTGATCATGCACTGAACACGTGGCTGCTCATGCACTGATCACGTGGCTGATCATGCACTGATCACGTTTCTGATGATACACTGATTAGGTGACTCTGCATGCAGTGACCACGTGTCTGATCATGCACTGATAACGTGGCTGAACGTGCACTGATCACGTTGCTGATCATATATTGATCACGTGGCTGATCATGCACTAATCACGTTGCGGATCATGCACTGATCACGTGGCTGATCATGCACTGATCACGTGGATTAACGTGCACTGATCACCTGGCTGATCATATATTGATCACGTGGCTGATCATACACTAATCAGGTGGCGGATCATGCACTGATCACGTGGCTGATCATGCACTGATCACGTGGCTGATCATGCACTGATCACGTGGCTGATCATACACTGATCACGCGGCTGATCATGCACTAATCACGTTGCTTATCATACACTGATCAGGCGGATATCATGCACTGATGATATGCCTCCGGAGGCAATAACCAAAGAGCTGAACAGGCACGAAGCACGCAATCAGCAGGCAATAATCATGGACCTCAGCTGTGATGAATCATGCTGCTCAGCTGGCAATCATCAAGCAGCTGAATAGGCAGGAATCAAACAGCTCAGATGGCAAATGTCAAGCAGATGAGCAGGCAGGAATCACGCAGCTCAGTAGGCCCTGATCAAGTGACTGAGCACGCACTCTTCACGTGGCTGATCATGCGCTGATAACCTGGCTAACATTCACTGATGACGTGACTGATCATGCACTCTTCACGTGCCTGATCATGCACTGATAAGGTGGATGATCATGCATTGATGGCGAAGCTGATCATACACTCATCACGTGACGGTGCATCCACTGATCACGTGGCTGATCTTTCAATGATCACGTGGGTGATCATGCACTGATCACGTGGCTGATCATGCACTGATCACATGGCTGATCATACATTGATCACGTAACTAATCATGCACTGATCACGAAGCTGATCATAAACTGATCACGTGACTGTGCATGCACTGATCACGTGGCTGATCAAGCACTGATTACGTGGCTGATCATACACTGATCACGTGGCTGATCATGCACTAATCACGTTGCGTATCATACACTGATCACATAACTAATCATGCACTGATTACTTGGCAATCTTGCACTGATCATGTGATCAGTCACTGATCACGTGGCTGATCAATCACTGATCACGAAGCTTATCATACACTGATCACATGACTGTGCATGCACTGATCACGTGGCTGATCATGCACTGATCACGTGGATGATCATACGCTGATCATGTGACTGATCATGCACTGATTAATCATGTACTTGTCACGTGGCTATCATGCAGTTATCACGTGGCTAATCATACACTGGTCACGTGACTGATCATGCACAGATCACGTGGCTATCATGCACTGATCACTTGATTGTGCATGTAATAGACACGTGGATGATCATGCACTTATCACGTGGCTGATCATGCACTAAACACACGGCAGATCATGATCTGATCACGTGACTTAGCATGCAGTGATCTCGTGTCTGAATGGTGCTGATCATGTGACTAATCAAGAACTGATCACGTGGCTATCATGCACTGATGATGTGCCTCTGGAGGCAATAACCAAAGAGCTGAGTAGGCACGAATCACGCAATCAGCAGGCAATAATCATGGACCTCAGCTGTGATGAATCATGCTGCTCAGCTGGTAATCATCAAGCAGCTGAATAGGCAGGAATCAGACGGCTCAACTGGCAATTTTCAAGCAGATGAGCAGGCAGGAATCACGCAGCTCAGTAGGCCATGATCACGAGACTGAGCACAAACTGTTCACATGGCTGATCGTGCACTGATCACGTGGCTGATCATGCGCTGATAACCTGGCTATCATTCACTGATCACGTGACTGATCATGCACTCTTCACGTGCCTGATCCTGCACTGATAACGTGGCTGATAATGCATTGATGATGAAGCTGATCATACACTGATCACGTGACGGTGCATGCACTGATCACGTGGCTGATCATGCACCGATCACGTGGGTGATCATGCACTGATCACGTGGCTCATCATACACTGATCCCGTGGCTGATCATGCACTAATCACGTTGCTTAACATGCACTGATCACATGCCTGATCATGCACTGATCACGTGCCTGATCATGCACTTATCACGTGACTGATCATGCACTGATCTCGTGACTGATCAGGCAGTGATCACCTGGCTATCATGCACTGATCACGTGACTGATCATGCACTGAATACGTGACTGATGATGCACTGATCAGGTGGCTATCATGCACTGATCATGTGACTGCGCATGCACTGATCTCGAGGATGATCATACACTGATCACGTGGCTGATCAGGAAATTACCACGTGACTGAGCATACAGTGATCACGTGTCTGAATATTGCTGATCATGGTATTGATCATGCGCTAATCACGTGGGTATCATGCACTGATGACCTGACTGCCCATGCACTGATCATGTAACTGTAGGCAATGATCACATGGCTATCATGCAGTGATCACGTGGCTGATCACGCACTGATCATGTGGCTGATCAGGCACTAATCACGTTTCTGATCATGCACTGGTCAGGTGGCTATCATGCACTGATTACATGGCTGATCATGCACTGATCACGAACCTGATCATACACTGATCACGTGACTGCATGCACTGATCTTTGGCTGATTATTCACTGTTCAAGGGGCTGATCATGCACTGATCACGTGGCTGATCATGCACTAATCACTTTGCGGATCATGTACTGATAACGTGGCTGATAATGCACTGATCACATGGCTGATCATGCACTGATCCTGTGACCGCACATGCACTCATCTAGCGGATGATCATACACTGATCACGTGGTGATCATGCACTGATCACATGGCTGATCATGCACTAATCACGTTGCTTAACATGCACTGATCAGGTGGCTATCATGCACTGATCACATGGCTGATCATGAACTGATCACGTGTCTGATCATACACTGATCTCGTGAATGATCATGCACTCGTCACGTGGCTATCATGCACTGATCACGTGGCTGATCATACACTGATCACGTGACTCATCATGCACTGATCACGTGCCTGATCATGCAGTGATCACGTGCCTGATCATGCAGTGATCACGTGACTGATCATGCACTGATCACGTGACTGATCATGCAGTGATCACGTGCCTGATCATGCACTTATCACATGACTCATCATGCACTGATCACGTTCCTGATCATGCAGTGATCACGTGCCTGATCATGCACTGATCACGTGACTGATCATGCACTGAATACGTGACTGATGATGCACGGATCACGTGGCTATCATGCACTGATCTTGTGACTGCGCATGCATTGATCTCGAGGATGATCATACACTGATCACGTGGCTGATCAGGAAATTATCACGTGACTGAGCATACAGTGATCACGTGTTTGAATATTGCTGGTTATGTTATTGATCATGCGCTAATCACGTGGGTATCATGCACTGATGACCTGACTGCCAATGCACTGATCATGTAACTGTAGGCAATGATCACATGGCTATCATGCAGTGATCACGTGGCTAATCATGCACTGATCATGTGACTGATCATGCACTGATCACGTAGCTATCATGCATTCATAACTTGGCTATCATGCAATGATCACGTGGCCGATCATACACTGATCCTGTGACTGCCCATGCTCTGATGACGTGGCTGATCATACAGTGATCACGTGGCTGATCACGCACTGATCATCTGGCTGATCAGGAACTAATCACGTTGCTGATCATGCACTGGTCAGGTGGCTATCATGCACTGATTACGTGGCTGATCATGCACTGATCACGAACCTGATCATACACTGATCACGTGACAGCATGCACTGATCATTTGGCTGATTATGCACTGATCAAGGGGCTGATCATGCACTGATCACGTGGCTGATCATGCACTGATCACGTGGCTGCTCATGCACTGATCACGTGGCTGATCATGCACTGATCACGTTTCTGATGATACACTGATTACGTGACTCTGCATGCAGTGACCACGTGTCTGATCATGCACTGATCACGTGGCTGAACGTGCACTGATCACGTTGCTGATCATATATTGATCACGTGGCTGATCATGCACTAATCACGTTGCGGATCATGCACTGATCACGTGGCTTATCATACACTGATCACGTGGCTGATCATGCACTGATCACTTGGCTGATCATGCACTGATCATGTGCCTCAACATGCACTGATCACTTACCTGATCATGCACTGATCATTTGGCTGATCATACACTGATCACGTGGCTGATCATGCACTGATCACGTTTCTGATCATACACTGATCACGTGACTCTGCCTGCAGTGATCACGTGGCTGATCATGCACTGATCACGTTTCTGATCATACATTGATCACGTGGCTTATCATACACTGATCACATGGCTTATCATGCACTGATCACGTGACTGATCAAACACTGATCACATGACTGATCATGCACTGATCATGTGCCTGAGCATGCACTGATCACGTACCTGATCATGCACTGATCATTTGGCTGATCATACACTGATCACGTGACTCTGCATGCACTGATCACGTGGCTGATCATGCACTGATCACGTGGCTGATCATACTCTGATCAGGTGGCTGATAATGCTCTAGTCACTTTGCTTATCATGCACTGATCAGGTGGCTATCATGCACTGATCACGTGGCTGATCATACTCTGATCAGGTGGCTGATAATGCTCTAATCACTTGCTTATCATCACTGATCAGGTGGCTATCATGCACTGATCACGTGGCTGATCATGCACTGATCACGTGGCTGATCATGCACTGATCACGTGGATGATCATTACGCTGATCATGTGACTGATCATGCACTGATTAATCTAATCATGTACTGGTCACGTGGCTATCATGCATTTATCACGTGGCTAATCATACACTGGTCACGTGACTGATCATGCAGAGATCACGTGGCTATCATGCACTGATCACTTGATTGTGCATGTAATAGTCACGTGGATGATCATGCACTTATCACGTGGCTGATCATGCACTAAACACACGGCAGATCATGATCTGATCACATGACTTAGCATGCAGTGATCTCGTGTCTGAATGCTGCTGATCATGTGACTAATCAAGAACTGATCACGTGGCTATTCATGCACTGATGATGTGCCTCTGGAGGCAATAACCAAAGAGCTGAGTAGGCACGAATCACGCAATCAGCAGGCAATAATCATGGACCTTCAGCTGTGATGAATCATGCTGCTCAGCTGGCAAACATCAAGCAGCTGAATAGGCAGGAATCAGACGCTCAACTGGCAATTTTCAAGCAGATGAGCAGGCACGAATCACGCAGCCTCAGTAGGCCCTGATCACGAGACTGAGCACACACTGTTCACGTGCTGATCGTGCACTGATCACGTGGCTGATCATGCGCTGATAACCTGGCTATCATTCACTGATCACGTGACTGATCATGCACTCTTCACGTGCCTGATCCTGCACTGATAACGTGGCTGATCATGCATTGATGACGAAGCTGATCATACACTGATCACGTGACCCTGCATGCACTGAATCACGTGGCTGATCATGCGCTGATCACGTGGGTGATCATGCACTGATCACCTGGCTGATCATACCCTGATCACGTTGACAGATCATGCACTAATCACTTTGCGGATGATGTACTGATCACGTGGCTGATAATGCACTGATCACATGGCTGATCATGCACTGATCCTGTGACCGCACATGCACTCATCTAGCGGATGATCATACACTGATCACGTGGTGATCATGTACTGATCACGTGGCTGATCATGCACTGATCATGTTGCTGATCATGCACTGATCACGTGGTTGATCATACACTGATCGCGTGGCTCATCATACACTGATCACGTGGCTGATCATGCACTAATCACGTTGCTTAACCTTGCACTGATCTGGTGGCTATCATGCACTGATCACATGGCTGATCATGAACTGATCACGTGTCTGATCATACACTGATCAGGTGCCTGCGCATGCACTGATCACGTACTGCACATGCACTGATCACATAATTGTAGGCAATGATCACGGGGTATCATGCACTGATCACGTGGCTGATCATGCACTGCTCATGTGACTGAGCATGCACTGACCATGTAGCTATCATGCATTGATCACTTGTATATCATGCACTGAACACATGGCTGATCATACACTGATCACGTGACTGCACATGCACTGATCACGTGGCTGATCATACAGTGATCACGTGGCTGATCATGCACTGAATCCGTGGCTGATCATGCACTGATCACGTAGCTATCATGCACTGATCACATGGGCTATCATGCACTGATCGCATGGCTTATCATTTCACTGATCTCGTGAATGATCATGCACTCGTCACGTGGCTATCATGCACTGATTACGTGGCTGATCATACACTGATCAGGTGACTGATCATGCACTGATCATGTGCCTGATCATGCACTGATCACGTGCTGATCATGCACTTATCACATGACTGATCATGCACTGATCTCGTGAATGATCATGCAGTGATCACCTGGGCTATCATGCACTGATCACGTGACTGATCTTGCACTGAATACGTGACTGATGATGCACTGATCACGTGGCTATCATGCACTGATCTTGTGACTGCGCATGCATTGATCTCGAGGATGATCATACACTGATCGCGTGGCTGATCAGGAAATTATCACGTGACTGAGCATACAGTGATCACGTGTCTGAATATTGCTGGTTATGTTATTGATCATGCGCTAATCACGTGGGTATCATGCACTGATGACCTGACTGCCAATGCACTGATCATGTAACTGTAGGCAATGATCACATGGCTATCATGCAGTGATCACGTGGCTAATCATGCACTGATCATGTGACTGATCATGCACTGATCACGTAGCTATCATGCATTCATAACTTGGCTATCATGCAATGATCACGTGGCCGATCATACACTGATCCTGTGACTGCCCATGCTCTGATGACGTGGCTGATCATACAGTGATCACGTGGCTGATCACGCACTGATCATCTGGCTGATCAGGAACTAATCACGTTGCTGATCATGCACTGGTCAGGTGGCTATCATGCACTGATTACGTGGCTGATCATGCACTGATCACGAACCTGATCATACACTGATCACGTGACAGCATGCACTGATCATTTGGCTGATTATGCACTGATCAAGGGGCTGATCATGCACTGATCACGTGGGCTGCTCATGCACTGATCACGTGGCTGATCATGCACTGATCACGTTTCTGATGATACACTGATTACGTGACTCTGCATGCAGTGACCACGTGTCTGATCATGCACTGATCACGTGGCTGAACGTGCACTGATCACGTTGCTGATCATATATTGATCACGTGGCTGATCATGCACTAATCACGTTGCGGGATCATGCACTGATCACGTGGCTTATCATACACTGATCACGTGGCTGATCAGGAAATTACCACGTGACTGAGCATACAGTGATCACGTGTCTGAATATTGCTGATCATGGTATTGATCATGCGCTAATCACGTGGGTGTCATGCACTGATAACCTGACTGCCAATGCACTGATCATGTAACTGTAGGCAATGATCACATGGCTATCATGCAGTGATCACGTGGCTAATCATGCACTGATCATGTGACTGATCATGCACTGATCACGTAGCTATCATGCATTCATAACTTGGCTATCATGCAATGATCACGTGGCCGATCATACACTGATCCTGTGACTGCCCATGCTCTGATGACGTGGCTGATCATACAGTGATCACGTGGCTGATCACGCACTGATCATCTGGCTGATCAGGAACTAATCACGTTGCTGATCATGCACTGGTCAGGTGGCTATCATGCACTGATTACGTGGCTGATCATGCACTGATCACGAACCTGATCATACACTGATCACGTGACAGCATGCACTGATCATTTGGCTGATTATGCACTGATCAAGGGGCTGATCATGCACTGATCACGTGGCTGATCATGCACTGATCACGTGGCTGCTCATGCACTGATCACGTGGCTGATCATGCACTGATCACGTTTCTGATGATACACTGATTACGTGACTCTGCATGCAGTGACCACGTGTCTGATCATGCACTGATCACGTGGCTGAACGTGCACTGATCACGTTGCTGATCATATATTGATCACGTGGCTGATCATGCACTAATCACGTTGCGGATCATGCACTGATCACGTGGCTTATCATACACTGATCACGTGGCTGATCATGCACTGATCACTTGGCTGATCATGCACTGATCATGTGCCTCAACATGCACTGATCACTTACCTGATCATGCACTGATCATTTGGCTGATCATACACTGATCACGTGGCTGATCATGCACTGATCACGTTTCTGATCATACACTGATCACGTGACTCTGCCTGCAGTGATCACGTGCTGATCATGCACTGATCACGTTTCTGATCATACATTGATCACGTGGCTTATCATACACTGATCACATGGGCTTATCATGCACTGATCACGTGACTGATCAAACACTGATCACATGACTGATCATGCACTGATCATGTGCTGAGCATGCACTGATCACGTACCTGATCATGCACTGATCATTTGGCTGATCATACACTGATCACGTGACTCTGCATGCACTGATTCACGTGGCTGATCATGCACTGATCACGTGGCTGATCATACTCTGATCAGGTGGCTGATAATGCTCTAGTCACTTTGCTTATCATGCACTGATCAGGTGGCTATCAGCTGATCACGTGGCTGATCATGCACTGATCACGTGGCTGATCATGCACTGATCAACGAAGCTTATCATACACTGATCACATGACTGTGCATGCACTGATCACGTGGCTGATCATGCACACTGATCACGTGGATGATCATACGCTGATCATGTGACTGATCATGCACTGATTAATCATGTACTGGTCACGTGGCTATCATGCATTTATCACGTGGCTAATCATTACACTGGTCACGTGACTGATCATGCACAGATCACGTTGCTATCATGCACTGATCACTTGATTGTGCATGTAATAGTCACGTGGATGATCATGCACTTATCACGTGGCTGATCATGCACTAAACACACGGGCAGATCATGAATCTGATCACATGACTTAGCAATGCAGTGATCTCGTGTCTGAATGCTGCTGATCATGTGACTAATCAAGAACTGATCACGTGGCTATCATGCACTGATGATGTGCCTCTGGGAGGCAATAACCAAAGAGCTGAGTAGGCACGAATCACGCAATCAGCAGGCAATAATCATGGACCTCAGCTGTGATGAATCATGCTGCTCAGCTGGCAAACATCAAGCAGCTGAATAGGCAGGAATCAGACGGCTCAACTGGCAATTTTCAAGCAGATGAGCAGCACGAATCACGCAGCTCAGTAGGCCCTGATCACGAGACTGAGCACACACTGTTCACGTGCTGATCGTGCACTGATCACGTGGCTGATCATGCGCTGATAACCTGGCTATCATTCACTGATCACGTGACTGATCATGCACTCTTCACGTGCCTGATCCTGCACTTGATAACGGTGGCTGATCATGCATTTGATGACGAAGCTGATCATACACTGATCACGTGACCCTGCATGCACTGATCACGTGGCTGATCATGCGCTGATCACGTGGGTGATCATGCACTGATCACCTGGGCTGATCATACCCTGATCACGTGACAGATCATGCACTAATCACTTTGCGGATGATGTACTGATCACGTGGCTGATAATGCACTGATCACATGGCTGATCATGCACTGATCCTGTGACCGCACATGCACTCATCTAGCGGATGATCATACACTGATCACGTGGTGATCATGTACTGATCACGTGGCTGATCATGCACTGATCATGTTGCTGATCATGCACTGATCACGTGGTTGATCATACACTGATCGCGTGGCTCATCATACACTGATCACGTGGCTGATCATGCACTAATCACGTTGCTTAACATGCACTGATCTGGTGGCTATCATGCACTGGATCACATGGCTGATCAATGAACTGATCACGTGTCTGATCATACACTGATCAGGTGCCTGCGCATGCACTGATCACGTACTGCACATGCACTGATCACATAATTGTAGGCAATGATCACGGGGTATCATGCACTGATCACGTGGCTGATCATGCACTGCTCATGTGACTGAGCATGCACTGACCATGTAGCTATCATGCATTGATCACTTGTATATCATGCACTGAACACATGGGCTGATCATACACTGATCACGTGACTGCACATGCACTGATCACGTGGCTGATCATTACAGTGATCACGTGGCTGATCATGCACTGAATCCGTGGCTGATCATGCACTGATCACGTAGCTATCATGCACTGATCACATGGCTATCATGCACTGATCGCATGGCTTATCATTCATGATCTCGTGAATGATCATGCACTCTTCACGTGGCTATCATGCACTGATTACGTGGCTGATCATACACTGATCAGGTGACTGATCATGCACTGATCATGTGCCTGATCATGCACTGATCACGTGCCTGATCATGCACTTATCACATGACTGATCATGCACTGATCTCGTGAATGATCATGCAGTGATCACCTGGCTATCATGCACTGATCACGTGACTGATCTTGACTGAATACGTGGACTGATGATGCACTGATCACGTGGCTATCATGCACTGATCTTGTGACTGCGCATGCATTGATCTCGAGGATGATCATACACTGATCGCGTGGCTGATCAGGAAATTATCACGTGACTGAGCATACAGTGATCACGTGTCTGAATATTGCTGGTTATGTTATTGATCATGCGCTAATCACGTGGGTATCATGCACTGATGACCTGACTGCCAATGCACTGATCATGTAACTGTAGGCAATGATCACCATGGCTATCATGCAGTGATCACGTGGCTAATCATGCACTGATCATTGTGACTGATCATGCACTGATCACGTAGCTATCATGCATTCATAACTTGGGCTATCATGCAATGATCACGTGGCCGATCATACACTGATCCTGTGACTGCCCATGCTCTGATGACGTGGCTGATCATACAGTGATCACGTGGCTGATCACGCACTGATCATCTGGCTGATCAGGAACTAATCACGTTGCTGATCATGCACTGGTCAGGTGGCTATCATGCACTGATTACGTGGCTGATCATGCACTGATCACGAACCTGATCATACACTGATCACGTGACAGCATGCACTGAATCATTTGGCTGATTATGCACTGATCAAGGGGCTGATCATGCACTGATCACGTGGCTGCTCATGCACTGATCACGTTGCTGATCATGCACTGATCACGTTTCTGATGATACACTGATTACGTGACTCTGCATGCAGTGACCACGTGTCTGATCATGCACTGATAACGTGGCCTGAACGTGCACTGATCACGTTGCTGATCATATATTGATCACGTGGCTGATCATGCACTAATCACGTTGCGGATCATGCACTGATCACGTGGCTTATCATACACTGATCACGTGGCTGATCAGGAAATTACCACGTGACTGAGCATACAGTGATCACGTGTCTGAATATTGCTGATCATGGTATTGATCATGCGCTAATCACGTGGGTATCATGCACTGATGACCTGACTGCCAATGCACTGATCATGTAACTGTAGGCAATGATCACATGGCTATCATGCAGTGATCACGTGGCTAATCATGCACTGATCAAGTGACTGATCATACACTGATCACGTAGCTATCATGCATTCATAACTTGGCTATCATGCAATGATCACGTGGCCGATCATACACTGATCCTGTGACTGCCCATGCTCTGATGACGTGGCTGATCATACAGTGATCACGTGGCTGATCACGCACTGATCATCTGGCTGATCAGGAACTAATCACGTTGCTGATCATGCACTGGTCAGGTGGCTATCATGCACTGATTACGTGGCTGATCATGCACTGATCACGAACCTGATCATACACTGATCACGTGACAGCATGCACTGATCATTTGGCTGATTATGCACTGATCAAGGGGCTGATCATGCACTGATCACGTGGCTGATCATGCACTGATCACGTGGCTGCTCATGCACTGATCACGTGGCTGATCATGCACTGATCACGTTTCTGATGATACACTGATTACGTGACTCTGCATGCAGTGACCACGTGTCTGATCATGCACTGATCACGTGGCTGAACGTGCACTGATCACGTTGCTGATCATATATTGATCACGTGGCTGATCATGCACTAATCACGTTGCGGATCATGCACTGATCACGTGCTTATCATACACTGATCACGTGGCTGATCAGGAAATTACCACGTGACTGAGGCATACAGTGATCACGTGTCTGAATATTGCTGATCATGGTATTGATCATGCGCTAATCACGTGGTTATCATGCACTGATGACCTGACTGCCAATGCACTGATCATGTAACTGTAGGCAATGATCACATGGCTATCATGCAGTGATCACGTGGCTAATCATGCACTGATCATGTGACTGATCATGCACTGATCACGTAGCTATCATGCATCATAACTTTGCTATCATGCATGATCACGTGGCCGATCATACACTGATCCTGTGTCTGCCCATGCTCTGATGACGTGGCTGATCATACAGTGATCACGTGCTGATCACGCACTGATCATCTGGCTGTCAGGAACTAATCACGTTGCTGATCATGCACTGGTCAAGGTGGCTATCATGCACTGATTACGTGGGTGATCATGCACTGATCACGAACCTGATCATAACTGATCACGGTGACAATGCATGCACTGAATCATTTGGCTGATATGCACTGATCAAGGGGGCTGATCCATGCACTGATTCACGTGGCTGATCCCATGCACTGATCACGTGGCTGCTCATGCACTGAATCAACGTGGCTGATTCATGCACTGATCACCGTTTCTGATGATACACTGATACGTGGACCTCCGTTGCATGCAGTGACCACGTTCTGATCATAGCACTGATCACGCTGGCTGAACGTGCACTGATCACGTTGCTGATCATTATATTTGATCACGTGGCTGATCATGCACTAATCACGTGCGGATCATGCACTGCATCACGTGGCTTATCATACACTGATCACCCGTGGCTGATCATGCCACTGATCATTGGCTGATCATGCACTTGATCATGTGCCTCAACATGCACTGATCACTTACCTGATCATGCACTGATCATTTGGCTGATCATACACTGATCACGTGGCTGATCATGCACTGATCACGTTTCTGATCATACACTGATCACGTGACTCTGCCTGCAGTGATCACGTGGCTGATCATGCACTGATCACGTTTCTGATCATTACATTGATCACGTGGCTTATCATACACTGATCACATGGCTTATCATGCACTGATCACGTGACTGATCAAACACTGATCACATGACTGATCATGCACTGATCATGTGCCTGAGCATGCACTGATCACGTACCTGATCATGCACTGATCATTTGGTGATCATACACTGATCACGTGACTCTGCATGCACTGATCACGTGGCTGATCATGCACTGAATCACGTGGCTGATCATACTCTGATCAGGGTGGCTGATAATGCTCTAGTCACTTTGCTTTATCATGCACTGATCAGGTGGCTATCATGCACTGATCACGTGGCTGATCATGCACTCATCACGTGGCTGATCATACTCTGATCAGGTGGCTGATAATGCTCTAATCACTTTGCTTATCATGCACTGATCAGGTGGCTATCATGCACTGATCACGTGGCTGATCATGCACTGATCACGTGGCTGATCATGCACTGATCACGTGGCTGATCAATCACTGATCACGAAGCTTATCATACACTGATCACATGACTGTGCATGCACTGATCACGTGGCTGATCATGCACTGATCACGTGGATGATCATACGCTGATCATGTGACTGATCATGCACTGATTAATCATGTACTGGTCACGTGGCTATTCATGCATTTTATCACGTGCTATCATACACTGGTCACGTGACTGATCATGCACAGATCACGTGGCTATCATGCACTGATCACTTGATTGTGCATGTAATAGTCCACGTGGATGATCATGCACTTATCACGTGGCTGATCATGCACTAAACACACGGCAGATCATGATCTGATCACATGACTTAGCATGCAGTGATCTCGTGTTCTGAATGCTGCTGATCATGTGACTAATCAAGAACTGATCACGTGGCTATCATGCACTGATGATGTGCCTCTGGAGGCAATAACCAAAGAGCTGAGTAGGCACGAATCACGCAATCAGCAGGCAATAAATCATGGACCTCAGCTGTGATGAATCATGCTGCTCAGCTGGCAAACATCAAGCAGCTGAATAGGCAGAATCAGACGGCTCAACTGGCAATTTTCAAGCAGATGAGCAGGCACGAATCACGCAGCTCAGTAGGCCCTGATCACGAGACTGAGCACACACTGTTCACGTGCTGATCGTGCACTGATCACGTGGCTGATCATGCGCTGATAACCTGGCTATCATTCACTGATCACGTGACTGATCATGCACTCTTCACGTGCCTGATCCTGCACTGATAACGTGGCTGATCATGCATTGATGACGAAGCTGATCATACACTGATCACGTGACCCTGCATGCACTGATCACGTGGCTGATCATGCGCTGATCACGTGGGTGATCATGCACTGATCACCTGGCTGATCATACCCTGATCACGTGACAGATCATGCACTAATCACTTTGCGGATGATGTACTGATCAACGTGGCTGATATGCACTGTCACATGGCTGATCATGCACTGATTCCTGTGACCGCACATTGCACTCATCTAGCGGGTACTGGATCACGTCACACTGATACGTGGTGATCATGTATGATCACGTGAGCTGTCATGCACTGATCATGTTGCTGATCATGCCTGATCACGTGTTGATCTACACTGATCGGGTGGTCATCATACACTGATCACGTGGCTGATCATGCACTAATCACGTTGCTTACATGCACTGATCTGGTGGCTATCATGCACTGTCAATGGCTGATCATGAACTGATCACGTGTCTGATCCTACACTGATCAGGTGCCTGCGCTGCACTGATCACGTACTGCACATGCACTGATCACATAATTGTAGGCAATGATCACGGGGTATCATGCACTGATCACGTGGCTTGATCATGCACCTGCTCCTGTGACTGAGCATGCACTGACCATGTAGCTATCATTGCATTGATCACTTGTATTATCATGCACTGAACACATGGCTGATATATACACTGATCACGTGACTGCACATGCACTGATCACGTGGCTGATCATACAGTGATCACGTGCTGATCATGCACTGAATCCGTGGCTGATCATGCACTGATCACGTAGCTATCATGCACTGATCACATGGCTATCATGCACTGATCGCATGGCTTATCATTCACTGATCTCGTGAATGATCATGCACTCGTCACGTGGCTATCATGCACTGATTACGTGGCTGATCATACACTGATCAGGTGACTGATCATGCACTGATCATGTGCCTGATCATGCACTGATCACGTGCCTGATCATGCACTTATCACATGACTGATCATGCACTGATCTCGTGTGAATGATCATGCAGTGATCACCTGGCTATCATGCACTGATCACGTGACTGATCTTGCACTGAATACGTGACTGATGATGCACTGATCACGTGGCTATCATGCACTGATCTTGTGACTGCGCATGCATTGATCTCGAGGATGATCATACACTGATCGCGTGGCTGATCAGGAAATTATCACGTGACTGAGCATACAGTGATCACGTGTCTGAATATTGCTGGTTATGTTATTGATCATGCGCTAATCACGTGGGTATCATGCACTGATGACCTGACTGCCAATGCACTGATCATGTAACTGTAGGCAATGATCACATGGCTATCATGCAGTGATCACGTGGCTAATCATGCACTGATCATGTGACTGATCATGCACTGATCACGTAGCTATCATGCATTCATAACTTGGCTATCATGCAATGATCACGTGGCCGATCATACACTGATCCTGTGACTGCCCATGCTCTGATGACGTGGCTGATCATACAGTGATCACGTGGCTGATCACGCACTGATCATCTGGCTGATCAGGAACTAATCACGTTGCTGATCATGCACTGGTCAGGTGGCTATCATGCACTGATTACGTGGCTGATCATGCACTGATCACGAACCTGATCATACACTGATCACGTGACAGCATGCACTGATCATTTGGCTGATTATGCACTGATCAAGGGGCTGATCATGCACTGATCACGTGGCTGATCATGCACTGATCACGTGGCTGCTCATGCACTGATCACGTGGCTGATCATGCACTGATCACGTTTCTGATGATACACTGATTACGTGACTCTGCATGCAGTGACCACGTGTCTGATCATGCACTGATCACGTGGCTGAACGTGCACTGATCACGTTGCTGATCATATATTGATCACGTGGCTGATCATGCACTAATCACGTTGCGGATCATGCACTGATCACGTGGCTTATCATACACTGATCACGTGGCTGATCATGCACTGATCACTTGGCTGATCATGCACTGATCATGTGCCTCAACATGCACTGATCACTTACCTGATCATGCACTGATCATTTGGCTGATCATACACTGATCACGTGGCTGATCATGCACTGATCACGTTTCTGATCATACACTGATCACGTGACTCTGCCTGCAGTGATCACGTGGCTGATCATGCACTGATCACGTTTCTGATCATACATTGATCACGTGGCTTATCATACACTGATCACATGGCTTATCATGCACTGATCACGTGACTGATCAAACACTGATCACATGACTGATCATGCACTGATCATGTGCCTGAGCATGCACTGATCACGTACCTGATCATGCACTGATCATTTGGCTGATCATACACTGATCACGTGACTCTGCATGCACTGATCACGTGGCTGATCATGCACTGATCACGTGGCTGATCATACTCTGATCAGGTGGCTGATAATGCTCTAGTCACTTTGCTTATCATGCACTGATCAGGTGGCTATCATGCACTGATCACGTGGCTGATCATGCACTGATCACGTGGCTGATCATACTCTGATCAGGTGGCTGATAATGCTCTAATCACTTTGCTTATCATGCACTGATCAGGTGGCTATCATGCACTGATCACGTGGCTGATCATGCACTGATCACGTGGCTGATCATGCACTGATCACGTGGCTGATCAATGCACTGATCACGAAGCTTATCATACACTGATCACATGACTGTGCATGCACTGATCACGTGGGCTGATCATGCACTGATCACGTGGATGATCATACGCTGATCATGTGACTGATCATGCACTGATTAATCATGTACTGGTCACGTGGCTATCATGCATTTATCACGTGGCTAATCATACACTGGTCACGTGACTGATCATGCACAGATCACGTTGCTATCATGCACTGATCACTTGATTGGTGCATGTAATAGTCACGTGGATGATCATGCACTTATCACGTGGCTGATCATGCACTAAACACACGGCAGATCATGATCTGATCACATGACTTAGCATGCAGTGATCTCGTGTCTGAATGCTGCTGATCATGTGACCTAATCAAGAACTGATCAACGTGGCTATCATGCACTGATGATGTGCCTCTGGAGGCAATAACCAAAGAGCTGGAGTAGGCACGAATCACGCAATCAGCAGGCAATAAATCATGGACCTCAGCTGTGATGAATCATGCTGCTCAGCTGGCAAACATCAAGCAGCTGAATAGGCAGGAATCAGACGGCTCAACTGGCAATTTTCAAGCAGATGAGCAGGCACGAATCACGCAGCTCAGTAGGCCCTGATCACGAGACTGAGCACACACTGTTCACGTGCTGATCGTGGCACTGATCACGTGGCTGATCATGCGCTGATAACCTGGCTATCATTCACTGATCACGTGACTGATCATGCACTCTTCACGTGCCTGATCCTGCACTGATAACGTGGCTGATCATGCATTGATGACGAAGCTGATCATACACTGATCCACGTGACCCTGCTGCACTGATCACGTGGCTGATCATGCGGCTGATCACGTGGGTGATCATGCACTGATCACCTGGCTGATCATACCCTGATCACGTGACAGATCATGCACTAATCACTTTGCGGGATGATGTACTGATCACGTGGCTGATAATGCACTGATCACATGGCTGATCATGCACTGATCCTGTGACCGCACATGCACTCATCTAGCGGATGATCATACACTGATCACGTGGTGATCATGTACTGATCACGTGGCTGATCATGCACTGATCATGTTGCTGATCATGCACTGATCACGTGGTTGATCATACACTGATCGCGTGGCTCATCATACACTGATCACGTGGCTGATCATGCACTAATCACGTTGCTTAACATGCACTGATCTGGTGGCTATCATGCACTGATCACATGGCTGATCATGAACTGATCACGTGTCTGATCATACACTGATCAGGTGCCTGCGCATGCACTGATCAGTACTGCACATGCACTGATCACATAATTGTAGGCAATGATCACGGGGTATCATGCACTGATCACGTGGCTGATCATGCACTGCTCATGTGACTGAGCATGCACTGACCATGTAGCTATCATGCATTGATCACTTGTATATCATGCACTGAACACATGGCTGATAATACACTGATCACGTGACTGCACATGCACTGATCACGTGGCTGATCATACAGTGATCACGTGGCTGATCATGCACTGAATCCGTGGCTGATCATGCACTGATCACGTAGCTATCATGCACTGATCACATGGCTATCATGCACTGATCGCATGGCTTATCATTCACTGATCTCGTGAATGATCATGCACTCGTCACGTGGCTATCATGCACTGATTACGTGGCTGATCATACACTGATCAGGTGACTGATCATGCACTGATCATGTGCCTGATCATGCACTGATCACGTGCCTGATCATGCACTTATCACATGACTGATCATGCACTGATCTCGTGAATGATCATGCAGTGATCACCTGGCTATCATGCACTGATCACGTGACTGATCTTGCACTGAATACGTGACTGATGATGCACTGATCACGTGGCTATCATGCACTGATCTTGTGACTGCGCATGCATTGATCTCGAGGATGATCATACACTGATCGCGTGGCTGATCAGGAAATTATCACGTGACTGAGCATACAGTGATCACGTGTCTGAATATTGCTGGTTATGTTATTGATCATGCGCTAATCACGTGGGTATCATGCACTGATGACCTGACTGCCAATGCACTGATCATGTAACTGTAGGCAATGATCACATGGCTATCATGCAGTGATCACGTGGCTAATCATGCACTGATCATGTGACTGATCATGCACTGATCACGTAGCTATCATGCATTCATAACTTGGCTATCATGCAATGATCACGTGGCCGATCATACACTGATCCTGTGACTGCCCATGCTCTGATGACGTGGCTGATCATACAGTGATCACGTGGCTGATCACGCACTGATCATCTGGCTGATCAGGAACTAATCACGTTGCTGATCATGCACTGGTCAGGTGGCTATCATGCACTGATTACGTGGCTGATCATGCACTGATCACGAACCTGATCATACACTGATCACGTGACAGCATGCACTGATCATTTGGCTGATTATGCACTGATCAAGGGGCTGATCATGCACTGATCACGTGGCTGATCATGCACTGATCACGTGGCTGCTCATGCACTGATCACGTGGCTGCTCATGCACTGATCACGTTTCTGATGATACACTGATTACGTGACTCTGCATGCAGTGACCACGTGTCTGATCATGCACTGATCACGTGGCTGACCGTGCACTGATCACGTTGCTGATCATATATTGATCACGTGGCTGATCATGCACTAATCACGTTGCGGATCATGCACTGATCACGTGGCTTATCATACACTGATCACGTGGCTGATCAGGAAATTACCACGTGACTGAGCATACAGTGATCACGTGTCTGAATATTGCTGATCATGGTATTGATCATGCGCTAATCACGTGGGTATCATGCACTGATGACCTGACTGCCAATGCACTGATCATGTAACTGTAGGCAATGATCACATGGCTATCATGCAGTGATCACGTGGCTAATCATGCACTGATCATGTGACTGATCATGCACTGATCACGTAGCTATCATGCATTCATAACTTGCTATCATGCAATGATCACGTGGCCGATCATACACTATCCTGTGACTGCCCATGCTCTGATGACGTGGCTGATCATACAGTGATCACGTGGCTGATCATGCACTGATCATCTGGCTGATCAGGAACTAATCACGTTGCTGATCATGCACTGGTCAGGTGGCTATCATGCACTGATTACGTGGCTGATCATGCACTGATCACGAACCTATCATACACTGATCACGTGACAGATGCACTGATCATTTGGCTGATTATGCACTGATCAAGGGCTGATCATGCACTGATCCACGTGGCTGATCATGCACTGATCACGTGGCTGCTCATGCACTGATCACGTGGCTGATCATGCACTGATCACGTTTCTGATGATACACTGATTACGTGACTCTGCATGCAGTGACCACGTGTCTGATCATGCACTGATCACGTGCTGACTGAACGTGCACTGATCACGTTGCTGATCATATATTGATCACGTGGCTGATCATGCACTAATCACGTTGGCTGATCATGCACTGATCACGTGGCTTATCATCACTGATCACGTGTGCTGATCATGCACTATCACTTGCACTGATCAC
>NW_020191362.1:0-9278 GCF_002263795.3 Bos taurus
AGTCTTCAGTGAATGATCAATCACATGATCAGCTACGTGATCAGTGCGTGATAGCCAGGTGATCAGTGCATGATCAGTCACGTATTCAATGTATGTTCAGCCACGTGATCAGTGCATGATAGCCACGTGATCAGTGCATGATCAGTCACGTGATCAGTGTATGATCAACCACGGGATCCATGCATGATAGCCACCAGATCAGTGCATGATCAGTCACGTGATCAAGTGCATGATCTATCGTCCTGATCAGTGTATTGATATCACGTGATCAGTTAATGTGCAGTCACATATGTTCAAGTGCATGATTGCCACGTGATCATTGCATAATCAACGCACGTAAATCAGTGCATGATCAGGCACGTGATCATGCATGATATGTCATGTGATCAGTTGGTATTGATGATGCCACGTGATCAGTGCATGATCCACAACGTGATTAGTGCATGATCAGCCACGTGATCAGTGTATGATCAGCCATGTGATCAGTGCATGATCACCACCTGATCAGTGCAACGATCAGCCACGTAATCAGTGCATGATCAGCCATGGGATCAGTGCATGATAGCTACGTGATCAGTGCATGATAGCCAGGTGATCAGTGCATGATCCAGCCCAGCGTGATCACTGTATGATCCAGCCACGTGATCAGTGCATGTGCGGTCACGTGATCAGTGTATGATCAGCCATGTTTTAAAGTGCATAATAGACAAGTGATCAATGAATGAATACCTACTTGATCAGTGCCTGCTCAGTTTACATGAGCACTTCATGATCAGGCACGTGATCAGTGCATGATAGCCACGTGATCATTGGACTACAATTAAGTGATCAGTGCATGTGCAGTCACGTGATTAGTGCATGGGCAAGTCACGTGATCAGTGTCTGATCAGACACGTGTTCAGTGCATAAATAGACACGTGATCAGTTGCATGATAGCCACGTGATCAGTGATGATCTGTCACGTGATCACTGTATGATCAGCTACGTGATCAGTGCATGTGCAGTCACGTGATCAGTGTATGATCAGCCACGTGATCAGTGCATGATGCCATATAATCAGTGCATGATCAGCCACGTGATCACTGTATGATCAGCTACGTGATCAGTGATTGATAGCCAGCTTAATCAGTGCATGATCAGCCACGTGATCAGTGTATGTTCAGCCACGTGATCAGTGCATGATAGCCACGTAATCAGTGCATGATAGCCACATGATCACTGTATGATCAGCTACGTGATCAGTGCATGTGCAGTCACGTGATCAGTGTATGATCAACCACGGATCCATGCATGATAGCCACCAGATCAGTGCATGATCAGTCACGTGATCAGTGCATGATCTATCACCTGATCAGTGTATGATATCCAAGTGATCAATTAATGTTTGCAGTCATATGTTCAGTGCATGATTGCTACGTGTATCATTGCATAATCAACCACGAAATCAGTGCATGATCAGGCACGTGATCAGTGCATGATATGTCATGTGATCAGTGTATGATGAGCCACGTGATCAGTGCATGATCCACAACGTGATAAGTGCATGATCAGCCACGTGATCAGTGTATGATCAGCCATGTGGATCAGTGCATGATCACCACCTGATCAGTGCAAGATCAGCCACGTAAATCAGTGCATGATCAGCCATGGGATCAGTGCATGATACCACGTGATCAGTGCATGATAGCCACGTGATCAGTGCATGATCAGCCACGTGATCACTGTATGATCAGCCACGTGATCAGTGCATGTGCGGTCACGTGATCAGTGTATGATCAGCCATGTTTTAAGTGCATGATAGACAAGTGATCAATGAATGATACCTACTTGATCAGTGCCTGCTCAGTTACATGAGCACTTCATGGATCAGGCACGTGATCAGTGCATGATAGCCACGTGATCATTGACCTACAATTAAGTGATCAGTGCATGTGCAGTCACGTGATTAGTGCATGGGCCAGTCACGTGATCAGTGTCTGATCAGACATGTGTTCAGTGCATAATAGGGCACGTGATCAGTGCATATAGCCACGTGATCAGTGCATGATCTGTCACGTGATCACTGTATGATCAGCTACGTGATCAGTGCATGTGCAGTCACGTGATCAGTGTATGATCAGCCACGTGATCAGTGCATGATAGCATATAATCAGTGCATGATCAGCCACGTGATCACTGTATGCATCAGCTACGTGATCAGTGATTGATAGCCAGCTTAATCAGTCATGATCAGCCACCCGATCTAGTGTATGTTCAGCCACGTGATCAGTGCATGATAGCCACGTAATCAATGCATGATCAGCCACGTGATCACTGTATGATCAGGCTACGTGGATCAGTGCATGTGGCAGTCATGTGATCAGTGTATGATCAGCCACGTGTTTCAGTGAATGATAGCCAACGTGATCAATGCATGATAGATACGTGATCAGTGCAATGCTCAGTCACATGAGGAGTGCATGATAGCCACGTGATTCAGTGCATGATCAGTCACGGTGATCAGTGCCGTGATCAGTAACGTGATCAGTGTATGATCATCCACATGATCAGTGCATGCTCAGTCATGTGATCAGTGCATTATAGCCACGTGATTAGTGCATTATCAGTCACCGTGATCAGTGCGTGCTCAGTCACGTGATCATAGCCTACTGAGCTCCATTTATCCTGTCTGCTCAGCTGCTTGACCAATTGCCAGCAGAGCTGCATGATTTCCTGCCCTGCTCATCTGCTTGACAATGGCCAGCTGAGCCGTCTGTTTCCTGCCTTTTCAGCTGCTTGATGATTGCCAGCTGAGCAGCATGATTCATCACAGCTGAGGTCCATGATTATTGCCTGCTGATTGCGTGATTCGTGCCTGCTCAGCTCTTTGGTTATTGCCTCCTGAGGCACATCATCAGTGCATGATAGCAAGGTGATCAGTTCTTGATTAGTCACATGATCAGCACCATTCAGACACGAGATCACAGCATGCTAAGTCACGTGATCAGTTCATGATCAGCCATGTGATTAGTGCATGATCAGTTACCTGATCAGTGTATGATAAGACACGTGATCAGTGCATGACTGCCATGTGATCAGTGCATGATCTGCCGCGTATTCAGTGCATGATAGCCACCTGACCAGTGCATGATCAGCAACGTGATTAGTGCATGATCAATAACATGATCAGCAATATTCAGACACGTGATCACTGTATGCTCAGTCACGTGATCAGTTCCTGATCAGCCATGTGATCAGTGTGTTATCATCCTGGAGAAGAGTGCATGATCAGCCACGTGATCAGTGCATGCATCCGCAACATGGTTAGTGCATGATCAGGCACATGAACAGTGTATGATCAGGCACGTGATCAGTGCATGATCAGTCACGTGATCAGTGTATGATCAGCCACGTGATCAGTGAATGATCAGCACCTTGATCAGTGCAGTGATCAGGCACATGAACAGTGTATGGTCAGCCATGTGATCAGTGCATGATCAGTCACGTGATCAGTGTATGATCCGCAACATGGTTAGTGCATGATCAGTCACGTAATCAGTGTATGATCCGCCAACATGGTTAGTGCATGATCAGTCACCGTGAATCAGTGCATGATAGCCACCTGACCAGTGGCATGATCAGCAACGTGATTAGTGCATGATCAGCCACATGATCAGTGCATGATTAGTGACGTGATCAGTGTATGATAAGACACATCATCAGTGCATGATTGCCATGTGATCAGTTCATGATCAGTCACGTGATCAGTGTATGATCAACTATGGGATCAATGCATGATAGCCACCACGATCAGTGCATGATCAGTCACGTGATCAGTGCAGGATCTAGTGACCGTGATCAGTGGTGATATCCACGTGATCAGTTAATGTGCAGTCATATGTTGAGTGCCATGAGAGCTACGTGATCAGTGCATGAATCAGCCACGTAATCAGTGCATGATCAGGCACGTGATCAGTGCATGATCTGTCATGTTGATCAGTGTATGATCAGCCATGTGATCAGTGCATGAGCAGCCACGTAATCAGTGCATGATCCGCCATGGGATCAGTGCATGATAGCCATGTGATCCGTGCATGATAGCTACGTGATTAGTGCATGATCAGCCCCGTAATCAGTGCATGTGCGGTCACGTGATCAGTGTATGATAAGCCATGTGTCCAGTGCATGATAGATAAGTGATCAGTGCATGATAGCTACGTGATCATTGCATGCTCAGTCACATGAGCAGGCCATGATCAGCCACGTGATCAGTGCATGATAGCCACATGATCATTTCCTACAATTACGTGATCAGTGCATGTGTAGTCACGTTATTAGTGCATGCGCACTCACGTGACAGTGTATGATCAGCCATGTATTCAGTGCATGATAGACACGTTATCAGTGAATGATAGCCACGTGATCAGTGCATGATCAGTCACATGATCAGTACACGCGCAGTCAGGTGATCAGTGTATGATCAGCCACGTGATCAGTGCATAATAGGCAACCTGATCAGTGCATGATAAGCAACGTGATTAGTGCATAATCAGCCACGTGATCAGTGTACGATCAGACACGTGATCAGTGCATGATCAGCCACGTGATCAGTGCATGATCCGCAACGTGATTAGTGCATAATCAGCCACGTGATCAGTGTATGATTAACCACGTGATCAGTCGCATGATCTGCCACATGATCAGTGCATGATCAGCCACGTGATAAGTGCATGCACAGTCACGTGATCAGTGTATAATCAGCTTCGTGATCAGTGCAAGGTCCGAAACGTGATTAGTAGCATAATCAGGCAACGTGATCAGTGTATGATCAACCACGTGATCAGTGCATGATCAGCCACGTGATCAGTGTATGATCAACCACGTGATCAGTGCATGATCAGCCACGTGATCAGTGTATGATCAGTCACGTGATCAGTGCATGCCGCAGTCACCTGATCAGTGTATGATCAGCCACGTGATTCAGTGCGTGCACCGTCACTTGATCAGTGTATGATCAGCTTCGTGATCAGTGCATGATTCAGCCACGTGATCAGTGCGTGATCAGGCACAATGAAGAGTGCATGATCAGTCCACGTGATCAGTGTATTGAATCAGCCACGTGAATCAGTGCATGATTCCACCACGTGATCAGTGCATGATCAGCCATGTTAATCAGTGCATGTTAAAGTCACGTGAATCAGTGTATTAACAGGTTCGCCATCAGGCATGATCAGCCACGTGATCTGCGCATGATCAGGCACGTGAAGAGTGCATGATGAGTCAGGTGATCAGTGTATGCTAGCCAGCTTATCAAGTGCATGATCAGCCACGTGATCAGTGTATGATCAGCCATGTGATCAATGTATGATAGCCAGCCTATCAGTGCATGATCAGCCACGTGATCAATGTAATGTTCAGCCAGGTGATCAGTGCATGATAGCCAGGTAATCAGTGCATGATCAGCCACGTGATCACTGAATGATCAGCAACGTGATCAGTGCATGAAAGCCAGGTGATCAGTGCCAGTCCATCCAGTCAACGTCTTCAGTCCATGATCAATTCCTCCTCTCACACTGATCAGTGCCATGATCAGCCACGTAATCAGTGCATGATAGCCACCTGACCAGTGCATGATCAGCAACGTAATTAGTGCATGATCAGCCACATGATCAGTGCATGATCAGTAACGTGATCAGTGTATGATAACACACGTGATCAGTGCATGATTGCCATGTGATCAGTGCATGATCAGCCACGTGATCAGAGCATGATAGGCACAGTATAAGTGCATGATCATTTACATGATCAGTGCATGCTCTGTCACGTGATCAGTGTATGATCATCCACGTGATCAGTGCATGTGCAGTCACGTGATCAGTACTTTATAGCAACATGATCAGTGCATGTTCAGTCACGTAATCCATGCATGAACAGCCAGGTTAACTGTGCCTAAAGAGCCACATGATCAGTGCATGATCATTCACGTGATCAGTGTACGATCAGCCACGTGATCAATGGAAGATAGCCAAGTGATCAATGCATGATAGATTCGTGATCAGTGCATGCTCAGTCACAGGAGCAGTGCATGATAGCCACGTGATCAGTGCATGATCAGCCACGTGATCAAGTGCATGATCAGTGACGATATCTTTGTATGATAAGACACGTGATCAGTGCATGATTGCCATGTGATCAGTGCATGATCAGCCAAGTAATCAGTGCATGATAGCCACCTGACAGTGCATTGATCAGCAACGTGATTAGTGCATGATCAGCCGCATGATCAGTGCACAATAGCCCAAGTTAAATACCATATGATCAGCACGTCATCAGTGCAATGTGCAGTCACGTGATCAGTGTATGATCATCCACGTGATGAGTGCATGATAGCCAAGGGGTCAATGCATGATAGCTAGGTGATCAGTGCATGATCAGTCACAGGAGCAGTGCATGATCAGCCACGTGATCACTGCATGATCAATCACGGGATCAGTGCATGATCAGCTATGTGATCAGTGCATGATAGCCAGGTGATCAGTGCATGATCAGTCACGTCTTCAGTGCATGATCAATCATGTGATCAGTGCATGATCAGCCGCGTAATCAGTGCATGATAGCCACCTGACCAGTGCATGATCAGCAACGTGATTAGTGCATGATCATCCACATGATCAGTGCATGATCAGTGACATGATCAGTGTATGATAAGACACGTGATCAGTGCATGATTGCCATGTGATCAGTGCATGATCAGTCACGTGATAAGTGTATGATCAACCACGGGATCAATGCATGATAGCCACCACATCAGTTCCTGATCAGCCACGTGATCCGTGTATGATCATCCTCGAGATCAGTGCATGCGCAGTCACATGATCAGTGCAAGATAGCCACGTGAGCAGTGCATGATCAGTCACGTCTTCAGTGCATGATCAATCACGCGATCACTGTATGATCAGCCACGTGATCAGTGCATGTGCGGTCACGTGATCAGTGTATGATCAGCCATGTGTTCAGTGCATGATAGCCACGTGATCAGTGCATGATAGCCACGTGATCAGTGCATGATACCTAGGTGATGAGTGCATTATCAGGCACGTAATCAGTGTATGATCAGCCACGTGATCAGTGTATGATCAGCCACGTGATCAGTGCATGATCTGTCACGTGATCAGTGCATGTGCAGTCACCTGATCAGTGCATGATCAGCCACTTGATCAGTGCATGATCAGTCATGCGATCAGTGCATGATAGCCATGTGATCAGTGCATGATACCTAGGTGATGAGTGCATTATCAGGCACGTAATCAGTGTATGATCAGCCACGTGATGAGTGTATGATCAGCCACGTGATCAGTGCATGATCAGCTTCGAGATCAGTGCATGGTCAGCCTCGTGAACAGTGCATGATCAGGCACGTGATCAGGGGATGATCAGTCACGTGATCAGTGTATGATCAGCCACGTGATCAGTGAATGATCAGCCCCTTGATCAGTGCATGATCATCCAAATGATCAGTGCATGCAGTCACGTGATCAGTGTATGATCAGCTTCGTGATCAGTGCATGATCAGCCACGTGATCAGTGCATGATGAGTGACGTGATCATTGTATGATAAGACACGTGATCAGTGCATGATTGCCATGTGATCAGTGCATGATCAGCCGCGTAATCAGTGCATGATCAGCTTCGAGATCAGTGCATGGTCAGCTTCGTGATCAGTGCATGATCAGCCACGTGATGAGTGTATGATCAGCCACGTGATCAGTGCCTGATCAGCTTCGAGATCAGTGCATGGTCAGCTTCGTGATCAGTGCATGATCAGCCACGTGATCAGTGTATGATCAGCCACGTGATCAATGCATGTTCAGCCCCTTGTTCAGTGCATGATCATGCAAATGATCAGTGCATGATCAGCCACGTGAACAGTGCATGATCAGTTACCTGATCAGTGTATGATAAGACACGTGATCAGTGCATGATTGCCATGTGATCAGTGCATGATCTGCCACGTATTCAGTGCATGATAGCCACCTGACCAGTGCATGATCAGCAACGTGATTAGTGCATGATCAGCCCCATGATCAGTGCATGATCAGCCACGTGATCACCATATGATCAGCCACGTCATCAGTGCATGTGCAGTCACGTGATCAGTGTATGATCAGCCACGTGATCAGTGCATGTAGCCAGGTGACCAGTACATGATTAATCAGTGCATGATCAGTCACGTGATCAGTGTATGATCAGCTTCGTGATCAGTGCATGGTCAGCTGCATGATCAGTGCATGATCAGGCAGGTGATCAGTGCATGATCAGTCACGTGGTCAGTGTATGATCAGCCACGTGATCAGTACATGATCAGCCCCTTGATCAGTGCATGATCATCCAAATCATCAGTGCATGCAGTCACGTGATCAGTGTATGATCAGCTTCGTGATCAGTGCATGATTAGCCACGTGATCAGTGCATGAACAGTGACGTGATCAGTGTATGATCAGCTACGTGATCAGTGCATGATAGCCAGGTGATCAGTGCATGATCAGTCACGTCTTCAGTGCATGATCAATCCCGTGATCAGTGCATGATCAGCCGAGTAACCAGTGCATGATAGCCACCTGACCAGTGCATGATCAGCAACGTGATTAGTGCATGATCAGCCACATGATCAGTGCATGATCAGTGACGTGGTCAGTGTATGATAAGACACGGGATCAGTGCATGATTGCCATGTGATCAGTGCATGATCAGTCACATGTTAAGTGTATGATCAACCATGGGATCAATGCATGATAGCCACCACATCAGTTCCTGATCAGCCACGTGATCCGTGTATGATCATCCTCGAGATCAGTGCATGCGCAGTTACATGATGAGTGCAAGATAGCCACGTGATCAGTGCATGAGCAGTCAAGTCTTCAGTGAATGATCAATCACATGATCAGCTACGTGATCAGTGCGTGATAGCCAGGTGATCAGTGCATGATCAGTCACGTATTCAATGTATGTTCAGCCACGTGATCAGTGCATGATAGCCACGTGATCAGTGCATGATCAGTCACGTGATCAGTGTATGATCAACCACGGGATCCATGCATGATAGCCACCAGATCAGTGCATGATCAGTCACGTGATCAGTGCATGATCTATCTCCTGATCAGTGTATGATATCCACGTGATCAGTTAATGTGCAGTCATATGTTCAGTGCATGATTGCTACGTGATCATTGCATAATCAACCACGTAATCAGTGCATGATCAGGCACGTGATCAGTGCATGATATGTCATGTGATCAGTG